>NC_068444.1:11193138-11243246 GCF_023373465.1 Oncorhynchus keta | reverse complement strand
GTAACCCTTATGGACCTCACTATCTGTCACATTGAATTCTAGTGAAGTAACCCTTATGGACCTCATGGACTATCTGTCACATTGAATTCTAGTGAAGTAACCCTTATGGACCTCACTATCTGTCACTGTGACAACACAGTCACATTGACAACACAGGATGCAAGATGAATTCAAGCAACGATGGTTTAATGAATACAGTTTACAACAGCAACAGGACAGACAGACTGTACTTAGACGGATTCCGACCCAGGGACTAGGGCGCATCTTCCAATGATAGCGTGCTGAGAAATCCAGGGAGTGTGTCCGGATGGGTAGGAAGGAGCACAGCAGATAATCCACACAAGGACGGCGAGAGAAGAGCACAGACACACGACACAACCTCAGGGAAGTAACAACGATCTGACAACAAGAAACACTGGTTACAGAACATATAAAGGGAAGATAAGTGGTTCCAGCTGGCGCAGACAATCAGGCCGAGATTGGGAACCACGCCCACACAAACACGGGAGAGAGAGAGAGAGAGAGAGAAAGGGAGGCAGTGGATTCATGAACCGTGACAATACCCCCCCCCTAGGAACGCCTCTTGGCGTTCCCAGGCGAATTTACCTGTCGATTGAAATCATCGATAAGGGAGTGATCCAGAATGTCCCTAGCAGGTACCCAACTTCTCTCCTCCGGGCCGTAACCCTCCCAGTCCACCAGGTACTGGAATCCGCGTCCCCTCCTTCTAGAGTCCAAAATACGATTGACAGAAAAGGTGGGTTCCCCATCAACAAGTCGTGGCGGCGGGGGAACCGGGACCGGCGGGTTAATGCGTGCCTGAAACACAGGTTTTATTTTAGACACATGAAAGGTAGGATGAATTCTCCTATACGCTAGAGGAAGCTTGAGCCGGACCGTCACCGGACGACTAATGATCCTGATGACTTTGAACGGGCCGATAAATTTGGGGGCAAGCTTGTTCGAAACGGATCGGAGTGGAATGTTCTTAGTAGAAAGCCACACTCTTTGGCCAACGACGTATACCGGAGGCTTCGACCGGTGGCGATCGGCCTTAGCCTTGGTGCGCGCCCCCACCCGGAGAAGAGTCTCACGGGCTCTGCTCCATGCGTGACGGCACCTCTGGATGAAAGCGTGAGCGGAAGGAACAGTGACCTCGGACTCCGTACTGGGAAAGATAGGTGGCTGGTAACCTAAACTACACTCAAACGGAGAGAGACCCGTAGCTGCCACTGGCAACGAATTGTGAGCGTACTCAACCATAGAGAGTTGTTGGCTCCAGGAAGAGGGATTCTTAGAAACCAAACATCGCAACACTCTCTCCAAATCTTGGTTGGCCCTCTCCATTTGACCGTTGCTCTGGGGATGAAACCCTGAAGACAGGCTGACACTCGCTCCCAGTAACCTACAAAACTCTTGCCAAAACTTGGTCACAAATTGGGGCCCCCTGTCAGAAACTACGTCCATCGGCAGGCCATGTAAGCGAAAGACGTGATCGACGACAGCTACCGCTGTCTCCTTGGCAGATGGTAATTTAGGCAAGGGAATAAAATGAGCTGCCTTCGAGAACCGGTCCACCACGGTCAACACCACCGTCTTGCCCTGGGAGGGCGGGAGGGCGGTAACAAAATCTAGCGCGATGTGGGACCAGGGTCTCGAAGGGACCGACAGCGGTTGGAGTAACCCATCTGGGGGTCGATTAGAAGTCTTCCCAGTGGCACAAACCGAGCAAGCCAAGACAAAACTGTGAATGTCACGAGCCATCAGTGGCCACCAAAAGCGTTGCTTAACCAAAAGCTAGTGCGGCTGACTCCTGGATGACACGCTACGTTGGAGCAATGCCCCCACCGAATAACATCGGACCGACACCCCTCCGGCACAAACAACCGATTAGGCGGGCAACCGGGCGGAGGCGTGACCCCTTCTAAGGCCGTTTTGACCTCGATTCAACCTCCCATGTGAGTGTGGATACTACTAGGGTCCCGGGTAGGATGCACTCGGGAGTGGATGGGCGTTCGGAATGGTCAAAAATGCGAGAAAGGGAATCGGGTTTGACATTCTTGGAACCCGGGCGATACGAGAGAGAGAAGTCAAAACGTCCGAAAAGAGTGCCCACCGCGCCTGCCTGGAGTTGAGTTGCTTGGCGGTTCTGATATATTCCAAATTTTTGTGATCGGTCCAAACTATAAAAGGTACCCCGAACCCTCTAACCAATGGCGCCACTCCTCCAGTGCTAACTTCACTGCCAACAACTCTCTGTTGCCAATGTCGTAGTTGCGTTCCGCAGGTGATAACCGATGGGAAAGGAACGCACAAGGGTGCATCTTGTCGTCAGAAGAGGAACGTTGGGAAAGTACCGCACCTACCCCCACCTCTGAAGCGTCCACCTCTACTACGAACTGACGCGAGGGATCGGGAGCTATGAGGATGGGAGCCGAAACAAAGCGGCTCTTGAGTTTGGCGAATGCAGCCTCGGCTGTATCGGACCACCTGAACGTCACTCTGGGGGAGGTTAAGGCGGTAAGAGGAGCGACTATCTGACTAAAGTTGCGAACGAAACGCCGGTAGAAATTGGCGAATCCCAGAAACCTCTGTAGGGCCTTACGGGAATCTGGGCTTGGCCAATCCACCACAGCCTTAACCTTGTCAGGATCCATGCGAATACCTTCAGTCGAGACGATGTAACCTAGGAATGGAACGGATTGTGCATGAAAAATGCATTTCTCCGTCTTGACAAAAAGTCCATTCTCCAACAACCTCTGAAGCACTCGTCTGACGTGCTGAACGTGTTCCTGGAGAGAAGAAGAAAAATCAGTATGTCATCCAGGTAAACATATATGAACTGATCAATCATATCTCTCAGCACATCATTGACGAGTGCCTGGAAAACCGCTGGGGAGTTGGATAGCCCAAAAGGCATGACCAAATATTCGAAGTGCCCTCTGGGGGTGTTAAACGCGGTCTTCCATTCGTCCCCCCTTATGCGAACCAAATGATATGCATTACGTAAATCCAACTTAGTGAACACGGATGCTCCCTGTAACCTTTCAAAAGCTGAGGACATCAACGGTAAGGGATAGGTATTCTTCACTGTGATGTTATTCAACCCACGGTAATCAACACAAGGACGCAGAGATCCGTCCTTCTTCCCCACAAAGAAGAACCCCGCCCCGCTGGAGAAGAGGAAGGACGAATGAATCCAGATGCCAGAGAATCAGAGATGTATCTCTCCATAGCCTCCCTCTCAGGAACAGAGAGTGAATATAACTTGCCTTTAGGCGGAGACTCACCTGGCAATAATTCTATTGCACAGTCATAGGGACGATGCGGAGGAAGAGAAGCAGCACGGGACTTACTGAACACCTCCTTCAGGTCGAGGTATTCAACGGGCACGTTAGACAAATCCACTGCCTCCTCTAGAAACACAGAATCAGACACAGACGAACAGGCAGACACTAAACAGGACTCAAGACACTTGTTACTCCACATGGATATAGAGTTATGACCCCAGTCAACTCTGGGGTTGTGTTGGGTGAGCCAAGGGTGGCCGAGGACTAATGGTGCAAGGGGTGTTTCCGGTTCCGGGTTGGAGCGAGCGGTCGCATTCGCACTTCGCTCTGCAGGTTGTATAACTTTTTCATTACATTTCATTATAGTACAACGGTTGATTTGTCTAATCTTAGCAATTCTTCTTAGCTAGCTACATAGCCGTCCTTGTATCAGAGATAATTGCATAATTATCGTATTTCGTCGCCCTAACGTAGCCTTCACTGCTATTCGCCCAGGAGCTAGCAAGCGCTAGCTAACGCACACAGATTAGCATCACTGTAGTGCTATTCACTCAACTGAACGACTTGATTAGTTTAGTGTTAGCTAGCTACATAGCTGTCTTTGTTTCCAAGATAATTGTGTAGTTTAGTGTGTGTAGCCTTGGAGTGATTATCTTAATTCACTGAGGTTCGCTAGCCAGCTATTTGTCGTCCTTAACGTAGGAGACTCTGCTAGCTAGCCAACAGCTAACAGCTAACAGCTAGCCAACGTCTACTGTTTCGAATTCAATCACCGGTCAGGTAGTATCACATTTTCATTTCATTTCATTACAGTACAACGGTTTGATTTGTTTGATCATAGCTAGCTACATAGCCGTCTTTGTTTCAAAGATAATTGTGTAGTCTAGAGCGATTTTCTAGGTTAGCTAGCCAGCTATTGTCGTTCTTTTAACGCAACGTAACGTAAACAACACTGCTAGCTAGCCAGCTAGCCCCCCGAATAGTAGCACTGTAGAAACTATTACACTCAACGGAACGACTTGATTAGTGTAGTGTCAATAACGCAGCCACTGCCAGCTAGCCTACTTTAGCAGTACTGTATCATTTTAATCATTTTAGTCAATAAGATTTTTGCTACGTAAGCTTAACTTTCTGAACATTCGAGACGTGTAGTCCACTTGTCATTCCAATCTCCTTGCATTAGCGTAGCCTTTTCTGTAGCCTGTCAACTATGTGTCTGTCTATCCCTGTTCTCTCCTCTCTGCACAGACCATACAAACGCTCCACACCGCGTGGCCGCGACCACCCTAATCTGGTGGTCCCAGCGCGTACGACCCACGTGGAGTTCCAGGTCTCCGGTAGCCTCTGGAACTGCCGATCTGCGGCCAACAAGGCAGAGTTCATCTCAGCCTATGCCTCCCTCCAGTCCCTTGACTTCTTGGCACTGACGGAAACATGGATCACCAAAGATAACACTGCTACTCCTACTGCTCTCTCCTCGTCCGCCCACGTGTTCTCGCACACCCCGAGAGCTTCTGGTCAGCGGGGTGGTGGCACCGGGATCCTCATCTCTCCCAAGTGGTCTTTCTCTCTTTCTCCCCTTACCCATCTGTCTATCGCCTCCTTTGAATTCCATGCTGTCACAGTTACCAGCCCTTTCAAGCTTAACATCCTTATCATTTATCGCCCTCCAGGTTCCCTCGGAGAGTTCATCAATGAGCTTGATGCCTTGATAAGCTCCTTTCCTGAGGACGGCTCACCTCTCACAGTTCTGGGCGACTTTAACCTCCCCACGTCTACCTTTGACTCATTCCTCTCTGCCTCCTTCTTTCCACTCCTCTCCTCTTTGACCTCACCCTCTCACCTTCCCCCCTACTCACAAGGCAGGCAATACGCTTGACCTCATCTTTACTAGATGCTGTTCTTCCACTAACCTCATTGCAACTCCTCCAAGTCTCCGACCACTACCTTGTATCCTTTTCCCTCTCGCTCTCATCCAACACTTCCCACACTGCCCCTACTCGGATGGTATCGCGCCGTCCCAACCTTCGCTCTCTCTCCCCCGCTACTCTCTCCTCTTCCATCCTATCATCTCTTCCCTCTGCTCAAACTTTCTCCAACCTATCTCCTGATTCTGCCTCCTCAACCCTCCTCTCCTCCCTTACTGCATCCTTTGACTCCCTATGTCCCCTATCCTCCAGGCCGGCTCGGTCCTCCCCTCCCGCTCCGTGGCTCGACGACTCATTGCGAGCTCACAGAACAGGGCTCCGGGCAGCCGAGCGGAAATGGAGGAAAACTCGCCTCCCTGCGGACCTGGCATCCTTTCACTCCTCCTCTCTACATTTTCCTCCTCTGTCTCTGCTGCTAAAGCCACTTTCTACCATTCTAAATTCCAAGCATCTGCCTCTAACCCTAGGAAGCTCTTTGCCACCTTCTCCTCCCTCCTGAATCCTCCCCCCCCTCCTCCCTCTCTGCAGATGACTTCGTCAACCATTTTGAAAAGAAGGTCGACGACATCCGATCCTCGTTTGCTAAGTCAAACGACTCCGCTGGTTCTGCTCACACTGCCCTACCCTATGCTCTGACCTCTTTCTCCCCACTCTCTCCAGATGAAATCTCACGTCTTGTGACGGCCGGCCGCCCAACAACCTGCCCGCTTGACCCTATCCCCTCCTCTCTTCTCCAGACCATTTCCGGAGACCTTCTCCCTTACCTCACCTCGCTCATGAACTCATCCCTGACCGCTGGCTACGTCCCTCCCGTCTTCAAGAGAGCGAGAGTTGCACCCCTTCTGAAAAAAACCTACACTCGATCCCTCCGATGTCAACAACTACAGACCAGTATCCCTTCTCTCTTTTCTCTCCAAAACTCTTGAGCGTGCCGTCCTTGGCCAGCTCTACCGCTATCTCTCTCAGAATGACCTTCTTGATCCAAATCAGTCAGGTTTCAAGACTAGTCATTCAACTGAGACTGCTCTTCTCTGTATCACGGAGGCGCTCCGCACTGCTAAAGCTAACTCTCTCTCCTCTGCTCTCATCCTTCTAGACCTATCGGCTGCCTTCGATATTGTGAACCATCAGATCCTCCTCTCCACCCTCTCCGAGTTGGGCATCTCCGGCGCGGCCCACGCTTGATTGCGTCCTACCTGACAGGTCGCTCCTACCAGGTGGCGTGGCGAGAATCTGTCTCCTCACCACGCGCTCTCACCACTGGTGTCCCCCAGGGCTCTGTTCTAGGCCCTCTCTTATTCTCGCTATACACCAAGTCACTTGGCTCTGTCATAACCTCACATGGTCTCTCCTATCATTGCTATGCAGACGACACACAATTAATCTTCTCCTTTCCCCCTTCTGATGACCAGGTGGCGAATCGCATCTCTGCATGTCTGGCAGACATATCAGTGTGGATGACGGATCACCACCTCAAGCTGAACCTCAGCAAGACGGAGCTCCTCTTCCTCCCGGGGAAGGACTGCCCGTTCCATGATCTCGCCATCACGGTTGACAACTCCATTGTGTCCTCCTCCCAGAGCGCTAAGAACCTTGGCGTGATCCTGGACAACACCCTGACGTTCTCAACTAACATCAAGGCGGTGTCCCGTTCCTGTAGGTTCATGCTCTACAACATCCGCAGAGTACGACCCTGCCTCACACAGGAAGCGGCGCAGGTCCTAATCCAGGCACTTGTCATCTCCCGTCTTGATTACTGCAACTCGCTGTTGGCTGGGCTCCCTGCCTGTGCCATTAAACCCCTACAACTCATCCAGAACGCCGCAGCCCGTCTGGTGTTCAACCTTCCCAAGTTCTCTCACGTCACCCCGCTCCTCCGCTCTCTCCACTGGCTTCCAGTTGAAGCTCGCATCCGCTACAAGACCATGGTGCTTGCCTACGGAGCTGTGAGGGGAACGGCACCTCAGTACCTCCAGGCTC
Organism: Oncorhynchus keta; assembly: GCF_023373465.1. Taxonomy (NCBI): domain Eukaryota; kingdom Metazoa; phylum Chordata; class Actinopteri; order Salmoniformes; family Salmonidae; genus Oncorhynchus; species Oncorhynchus keta. Next base: position 11,236,048 of record NC_068444.1, on the reverse strand, counting down.
TGATCAGGCCCTACACCCAAACAAGGGCACTGCGTTCATCCACCTCTGGCCTGCTCGCCTCCCTACCACTGAGGAAGTACAGTTCCCGCTCAGCCCAGTCAAAACTGTTCGCTGCTCTGGCCCCCAATGGTGGAACAAACTCCCTCACGACGCCAGGACAGCGGAGTCAATCACCACCTTCCGGAGACACCTGAAACCCCACCTCTTCAAGGAATACCTAGGATAGGGTAAGTAAGGGTAAGTAATCCTTCTCACCCCCCTTCTCCCCCAAAAAAAAAAAAGATTTAGATGCAAGTGGCTGTTCCACTGGATGTCATAAGGTGTATGCACCAATTTGTAAGTCGCTCTGGATAAGAGCGTCTGCTAAATGACTTAAATGTAAATGTAATGTAATGGGTGAGTCCATGAGTAGAAATGATAGTGTCTCAGTGTGATTGCCAGAAGTGATGAGTGTGATAGGTTCAGTGGTGTGAGAAATGTTGGGGAGTTCTTGACCATTGAGAGAGTTGACGGATATCTTGTGCGTGAGTGAGGTGATAGGAATCTGGAGTTTGTGAGCGAGCTTGAAGTCCATGAAATTACCCTCTGCTCCTGAGTCCAGTAAGGCTTGGGTGTCGTGCGTGTGGGTGGCCCATCTTAGTCTTACCGGGAGGAGAGTAGATGATGAGGTCTTCTCTGTGGTGACACCACCCGATAGTAGCCTCATGTTTACTACCGGGCCTGATCTTTTACCGGGCAGGAGTGGATAAAGTGGCCCACTCTACCACAGTAGAGACAGAGTCCTTGGGATCTCTGCCTCTCCCTCTCTTCCCGGGAGAGGCGAGCTCTCCCCAGCTGCATGGGTTCGTGAGCGGAGGCTGAACTGGCCGTGTTCCCGCCGCTGGCATGCCCGCCCTCCGTGTCGTTATACGGTCTGTTAGGGCATGCTCGGCGGCCAATACGACTCAGACGAGCGTCGACCCTCAAGGCTAGTTCCACTAGTCCGTTTAAACTCCTGGGAAGGTCTAGAACATAAATCTCCTTCTGGATCCGGTCCTCCAGCCCATGCAGGAACATGTCCCACTGCGCCTCCTCGTTCCACTGACACTCTGCGGCCAGAGTGCGGAATTGGATGGAGTATTCCGATACTGAACGGTCTCCTTGGCGAAGGTCAGCGAGTAGTCTGGCCGCCTCCCTACCCGCCACGGCCCGATCGAAGACCCTTCTCATCTCCTCGGAGAGTGTCTGGAAAGAGGTGCAGCATGGGTCCTGGTTCGCCCACACCGCCGTTCCCCAAAGGGCCGCTTTGCCTGATAGCAGTGTGAGTACGAATGCTACCTTAGACTGTTCACGGTTGAAGGTCCGTGGCTGCAACGAGAAATGCAAGGAACATCTCGTAAGAAAGGCTCTGCAATAGTCAGGATCACCTGAATAACCCTCTGGTGTCGGTAGCCGTGGCTCTAGCTGGGAATCCGGCTCTGGCGGGGCGGGTTGAACTGCCGGTGTAGGTGGCGTGGCGGAACCCCTCAGATGGTGTAATTGTTGGATCAGCTGGGCTACCTGCGTCGCAAGGGCTTGTACTGCCTGACCGGTGCTGGAGATGTTCTCCTCTTGTTGATCCATTCTCGTGATACTGCGGGAAATGAATTCGGTCACACATTCGACTCGTTGAACTCACTGCATCCATGGTCTGGTCAGATCGTTCTTTGACAACACAGAGGAGGATGCAAGATGCAAGCAACGATGGTTTAATGAATACAGTTTACAACAGCAACAGGACAGACAGACTGTACTTAGACGGATTCCGACCCAGGGACTAGGGCGCATCTTCCAATGATAGCGTGCTGAGAAATCCAGGGAGTGTGTCCGGATGGGTAGGAAGGAGCACAGCAGATAATCCACACAAGGACGGCGAGAGAAGAGCACAGACACACGACACAACCTCAGGGAAGTAACAACGATCTGACAACAAGAAACACTGGTTACAGAACATATAAAGGGAAGATAAGTGGTTCCAGCTGGCGCAGACAATCAGGCCGAGATTGGGAACCACGCCCACACAAACACGGGAGAGAGAGAGAGAGAGAGAGAGAGAGAGAGAAAGGAGGCAGTGGATTCATGAACCGTGACAGTCACATTGAATTCTAGTGAAGTAACCCTTATGGACCTCACTATCTGTCACATTGAATTCTAGTGAAGTAACCCTTATGGACCTCACTATCTGTCGCATAGAATTCTAGTCTAGCAACCCTTATGGACCTCACTATCTGTCACATTGGATTGTAACCCTTATGGACCTGACATAGAATTCTAGTGTTGAACATAATAAACGGCTCTCTATCCACTGGATGTGTACCAAACTCACTAAAAGTGGCAGTAATAAAGCCTCTCTTGAAAAAGCCAAACCTTGACCCAGAAAATATAAAAAACTATCGGCCTATATCGAATCTTCCATTCCTCTCAAAATTTTTAGAAAAGGCTGTTGCGCAGCAACTCACTGCCTTCCTGAAGACAAACAATGGATACGAAATGCTTCAGTCTGGTTTTAGACCCCATCAATGCACTGAGACGGCACTTGTGAAGGTGGTACATGACATTTTAATGGCATCGGACCGAGGCTCTGCATCTGTCCTAGTGCTCCTAGACCTTAGTGCTGCTTTTGATACCATCGATCACCACATTCTTTTGGAGAGATTGGAAACCCAAACTGGTCTACACGGACATGTTCTGGCCTGGTTTAGATCTTATCTGTCGGAAAGATATCAGTTTGTCTCTGTGAATGGTTTGTCCTCTGACAAATCAACTGTAAATGTCGGTGTTCCTCAAGGTTCTGTTTTAGGACCACTATTGTTTTCACTACACATTTTACCTCTTGGGGATGTTATTCGAAAACATAATGTTAACTTTCACTGCTATGCGGATTACACACAGCTGTACATTTCAATGAAACATGGTGAAGCCCCAAAATTGCCCTCGCTAGAAGCATGTGTTTCAGACATAAGGAAGTGGATGGCTGCAAACTTTCTACTATTAGGACCTCGGCGTTACTCCGGCCCCTGATCTCTCTTTTGAAGAACATATCAAGACCATTTCAAGGACAGCTTTTTTCCATCTACGTAACATTGCAAAAATCAGAAACTTTCTGTCCAAAAATGATGCAGAAAAATGTATCCATGCTTTTGTCACTTCTAGGTTAGACTACTGCAATGCTCTACTTTCCGGCTACCCGGATAAAGCACTAAATAAACTTCAGTTAGTGCTAAATACGGCTGCTAGAATCCTGACTAGAACCAAATAATTTGATCATATTACTCCAGTGCTAGCCTCTCTACACTGGCTTCCTGTCAAAGCAAGGGCAGATTTCAAGGTTTTACTGCTAACCTACAAAGCATTACATGGGCTTGCTCCTACCTATATCTCTGATTTGGTCCTGCCGTACATACCTACATGTACGCTATGGTCACAAGACGCAGGCCTCCTAATTGTCCCTAGAATTTCTAAGCAAACAGCTGGAGGCAGGGCTTTCTCCTATAGAGCTCCATTTTTATGGAACGGTCTGCCTACCCATGTCAAGAGACGCAAACTCGGTCTCAACCTTTAAGTCTTTACTGAAGACTCATCTCTTCAGTGGGTCATATGATTGAGTGTAGTCTGGCCCAGGAGTGGGAAGGTGAACGGAAAGGCTCTGGAGCAACGAACCGCCCTTGCTGTCTCTGCCTGGCCAGTGCCCCTCTTTCCACTGGGATTCTCTGCCTCTAACCCTATTACAGGGGCTGAGTCACTGGCTTACTGGGGCTCTCTCATGCCGTCCCTGCAGGGGGTGCGTCACCTGAGTGGGTTGATTCACCGTTGTGGTCATCCTGTCTGGGTTGCCCCCCTTGGGTTGTGCCGTGGCGGAGATCTTTGTGGGCTATACTCAGCCTTGTCTCAGGATGGTAAGTTGGTGGTTGAAGATATCCCTCTAGTGGTGTGGGGGCTGTGCTTTGGCAAAGTGGGTGGGGTTATATCCTTCCTGTTTGGCCCTGTCCGGGGGTGTCCTCGGATGGGGCGACAGTGTCTCCTGACTGTCTCAGCCTCCAGTATTTATGCTGCAGTAGTTTGTGTCGGGGGGCTAGGGTCAGTTTGTTATATCTGGAGTACTTCTCCTGTCCTATTCGGTGTCCTGTGTGAATCTAAGTGTGTTTCCTCTAATTCTCTCCTTCTTTCTTTCTCTCTCTCGGAGGACCTGAGCCCTAGGACCATGCCCCAGGACTACCTGACATGATGGCTCCTTGCTGTCCCCAGTCCACCTGGCCATGCTGCTGCTCCAGTTTCAACTGACCTGAGCCCTAGGACCATGCCCCAGGACTACCTGACATGATGACTCCTTGCTGTCCCCAGTCCACCTGGCCATGCTGCTGCTCCAGTTTCAACTGTTCTGCCTTACTATTATTTGACCATGCTGGTCATTTATGAACATTTGAACATCTTGGCCATGTTCTGTTATAATCTCCACATCTTGGCACAGCCAGAAGAGGGACTGGCCACCCCACATAGCCTAGTTCCTCTCTAGGTTTCTTCCTAGGTTTTGGCCTTTTTAGGGAGTTTTTCCTAGCCACCGTGCTTCTACACCTGCATTGCTTGCTGTTTGGGGTTTTAGGCTGGGTTTCTGTACAGCACTTTGAGATATCAGCTGATGTACGAAGGGCTATATAAATAAAATTTGATTGATTGATAGTGTAGTAACCCTTATGGACCTCACCTTGAATTCTAGTGTAGTAACCCTTATGGACCTCACTATCTGTCACATTGAAGAACTCCGTGTGAATTATCACTTCTACCTCTAAAATCAGCAATCGTAGGATTCATGCATGCTGCTTAGATGCCAGGTCAGGGTTACACACTCATTTTCTGTCATGGACCCCCTGAAGTAGCCTGGGCCTCCCCCTGGTAACCCCATGTAGAAAAGTTGCACCACTTTCCCCACCTGTCAAAGCGCAGAGATGATCGTACCTTATATTCAAAATATTGGTTAGAAAAATGTCCCATTATACCTACAAGGTACCAAACTGTACCATGTGAGTTCGTATGTGTACCTTTGCCCTTTGTGTACCCCAGGGAACAACACTGTACCCTAACCATAATGTACATGTTCCAAACACTAAGTATAAACCCGCTTTTCACCGCAGAAAGATTGACACACTCAACCAAAAGGTTGCACGTTCAAATCCCCAAAGCATTAATCGTTATCAAGTGTCTGCACTGCTGGATTTACATTGATGTTACATGGGAGGTGATAATTTTACTGTTATTTACTGTCCCTCCCTCCCTCCCACTCTCTCTCTCCCCCCTCCCTCCCTCCCTCCCACTCTCACTCTCAGGCCCCAATGATCTGTGTCTCTCTCTCTCTCTCTCTCTCTCCCCTGCCTCCCTCCCTCTCTCCCACTCCCTCTCTCTCCCTCTCTCCCTCTCTCCCTCTCTCCCACTCTCAGGCTCCAATGATCTGTGGATCTCATCTCTCTCCTCTTCCAGGCCCATTCAGAAGCTGTCTCATGTTTGTGTCTGAGTTTCATAAGCGTTCTCATGTCAGAGCTCATGAGAGTCTGAAGTGATGCTAATCTAGCCCAGCAGCACCCGGCCAGGGGAAACAGCTCCTTTATCCTGCCTGCTGGCGAGCAACCACATGCATCGGACCACTTGGCTAACTCTCCATGTTTCCATCTCACCCCTTCTTCTGTTGCGTTTCACAGCGCGTTCCTGCTGTCTTCTCTCAGTCTGTCTCTTTGTCTCTTTCTGTCTTCTCTCTGTCTGTCTTCTCTCTGTCTGTCTTCTCTCTGTCTGTCTGTTTGTGTCTGTCTCTTTGTGTCTGTCTCTTTGTCTCTGTCTCTTTGTCTCTTTGTGTCTGTCTCTTTGTGTCTGTCTCTTTGTGTCTTTGTGTCTGTCTCTGTGTCTTTGTGTCTGTCTCTTTGTCTCTTTGTGTCTGTCTCTTTGTCTCTTTGTGTCTGTCTCTTTGTCTCTTTATGTCTGTCTGTCTCTTTGTATCTGTCTCTTTGTGTCTTTGTGTCTGTCTCTTTGTCTCTTTGTGTCTGTCTCTTTGTGTCTTTGTGTCTGTCTCTTTGTATCTTTGTGTCTTTGTCTTTGTGTCTGTCTCTTTGTGTCTGTCTCTTTGTGTCTTTGTGTCTGTCTCTTTGTATCTGTCTCTTTGTATCTGTCTCTTTGTCTCTGTCTCTTTGTGTCTTTGTGTCTGTCTCTTTGTGTCTGTCTCTTTGTGTCTTTGTGTCTGTCTCTTTGTATCTGTCTCTTTGTATCTGTCTCTGTCTCTTTGTGTCTGTCTCTTTGTGTCTTTGTGTCTGTCTCTTTGTGTCTTTGTCTTTGTCTCTTTGTGTCTGTCTCTTTGTCTGTCTCTGTCTCTTTGTGTCTGTCTCTTTGTGTCTTTGTGTCTGTCTCTTTGTGTCTGTCTCTTTGTGTCTGTCTCTTTGTGTCTTTGTGTCTGTCTCTTTGTATCTGTCTCTTTGTGTCTGTCTCTTTGTCTGTCTTTGTGTCTTTGTGTCTGTCTCTTTGTATCTGTCTCTTTGTGTCTGTCTCTTTGTCTCTTTGTGTCTGTCTCTTTGTCTCTGTCTCTTGTGTCTGTCTCTGTCTCTTTGTGTCTGTCTCTTTGTGTCTTTGTGTCTGTCTCTTTGTGTCTTTGTGTCTGTCTCTTTGTATCTGTCTCTTTGTGTCTGTCTCTGTCTCTTTGTGCCTTTATGTCTGTCTCTTTGTGTCTGTCTCTTTGTGTCTTTGTCTGTCTCTTTGTGTCTGTCTGTCTCTTTGTGTCTGTCTCTTTGTGTCTTTGTCTGTCTCTTTGTGTCTGTCTCTTTGTGTCTGTCTCTGTCTCTTTGTGCCTTTATGTCTGTCTCTTTGTGTCTGTCTCTGTGTCTTTGTGTCTGTCTCTTTGTGTCTGTCTCTTTGTCTTTGTGTCTGTCTCTTTGTGTCTGTCTCTTTGTGTCTGTCTCTTTGTGTCTGTCTCTTTGTATCTGTCTCTTTGTGTCTTTGTGTCTGTCTCTTTGTATCTGTCTCTGTGTCTTTGTGTCTGTCTCTTTGTGTCTGTCTCTTTGTGTCTTTGTGTCTTTGTGTCTGTCTCTTTGTGTCTGTCTCTTTGTGTCTGTCTCTTTGTGTCTGTCTCTTTGTGTCTGTCTCTTTTGTGTCTGTCTCTTTGTGTCTTTGTGTCTGTCTCTTTGTGTCTGTCTCTTTGTGTCTTTGTGTCTGTCTTGTCTGTCTCTTTGTGTCTGTCTCTTTGTGTCTGTCTCTGTCTCTTTGTGTCTGTCTCTTTGTGTCTGTCTCTGTCTCTTTGTGTCTGTCTCTTTGTATCTGTCTCTTTGTGTCTGTCTCTTTGTGTCTGTCTCTTTGTGTCTGTCTCTTTGTATCTGTCTTTTGTGTCTGTCTCTGTCTGTCTCTTTGTATCTGTCTCTTTGTCTCTTTGTGTCTGTCTCTTTGTATCTGTCTCTTTGTGTCTTTGTGTCTGTCTCTTTGTATCTGTCTCTTTGTCTCTTTGTCTGTCTCTTTGTATCTGTCTCTTTGTGTCTGTCTCTTTGTATCTGTCTCTTTGTATCTGTCTCTGTGTCTTTGTGTCTGTCTCTTTGTGTCTGTCTCTTGTGTCTGTCTGTCTCTTTGTATCTGTCTCTTTGTGTCTTTGTGTCTGTCTCTTTGTATCTGTCTCTTTGTGTCTTTGTGTCTGTCTCTTTGTGTCTTTGTGTCTGTCTCTTTGTGTCTGTCTCTTTGTGTCTTTGTGTCTGTCTCTTTGTATCTGTCTCTTTGTGTCTGTCTCTGTCTCTTTGTGCCTTTATGTCTGTCTCTTTGTGTCTGTCTTTGTGCCTTTATGTCTGTCTCTTTGTGTCTGTCTCTGTCTCTTTGTGTCTGTCTCTTTGTATCTGTCTCTTTGTGTCTTTGTATCTGTCTCTTTGTGTCTTTGTGTCTGTCTCTGTGTCTTTGTGTCTTTGTGTCTGTCTCTTTGTGTCTTTGTGTCTTTGTGTCTGTCTCTTTGTGTCTTTGTCTGTCTCTTTGTGTCTTTGTGTCTTTGTGTCTGTCTCTTTGTGTCTATGTCTGTCTCTTTGTGTCTGTGTCTTTGTGTCTGTGTCTTTGTGTCTTTGTGTCTGTGTCTTTGTGTCTGTGTCTTTGTGTCTGTGTCTTTGTGTCTGTGTCTTTGTGTCTTTCTCTTTGTGTCTGTGTCTTTGTGTCTGTGTCTTTGTGTCTGTCTGTTTGTGTCTGTCTCTTTGTGTCTGTGTGTCTTTGTCTCTTTGTGTCTGTCTCTTTGTGTGTCTCTGTGTCTTTGTGTCTGTGTCTTTGTGTCTGTCTCTTTGTGTCTTTGTGTCTTTGTGTCTTTGTGTCTTTGTGTCTTTGTGTCTGTCTGTCTGTCTGTCTGTCTGTCTGTCTGTCTGTCTGTCTGTCTGTCTGTCCGTCCGTCCGTCCGTCCGTCCGTCCGTCCGCCCGTGCCTAACAACAATGATTATGATATCAATCATTATCTAATAGTATTGAATGTTAATAATAGTGTACATCGCCAGTTTGTACGTGAGCTTCACACTCATTTCAAAAGACTGAAGTTAATGGTTTTCTTTAACAAACAACCATTAAACAAACAACTTACCCACATTAAAAAATACTATAGTATACTATAAATACTATAGTATTCAGATAGTTCAGTGCTTCTGCTCTTTTCTATAATTTGTACAAAACACATGCAGTATATCTTTTATACTTGGCATGTAGGTTTCGCAGTTACGGGTGGCACAAATTTGAATATGGCGGATGGGAATGGGCAGGGTATATGCCAATGAAATACTCTACTATATATTATAAGAATTACTGGAGTGTTTCTTTGCGAACTGTGTTGTTTTTTGTGGTCTGTAGTATACTGTAGTATTTACTATAGTATTCAACGTTATACTCCACAATTCTATAGTAAGTAATACACATGGTTGAGGGATACTACAGTGTGTAGTAGAGTATTCTACGGTGTACTACAGTTTACTACAGAATTCTATATTAAGTGCTATAGTATTCTATAGTAAACTGTAATATTTTTGCATGTGGGTATTTACCTCTAATCACAAATTAGGTGTTTTAAAAGGTTTGTAAACACTTACATTTATGGGTGCCACCCTCAGAGTTTTAATCTATAAAATCTAAGTGCCTGCAATTGAGCAACAAAACACTATTTCCTAGATCCATCTGCGCTGCTGTTCACTGGCCGTTGGGATAGCCGAGGTTTCAGCAGTTTCTTATGTATCTCAATAAAATACTGTGGACTGTGTTGTCTCATCTAGTGTTAAGAAGACCATTCTGGAGTCGTGATATTTGTAAAGTCCTTCCCGCTCTCGGGTTTTTGTTTTACTGTTTTTCGTTGATTTTTTTTTTTTACACATTTTACGTTTTTTTGAGTAGTTATTGTTTTTATAATGTCGTGTGAAGAAATGTGATCAACATTTTCATTTCCCAGTCCTTCATCTGAGCATAATGTTCGTGTAAATGGTTTGGTGGTAGCGGTTCTCTCTCTCTTTTTGAAAGACTTTGATTGAACTGATCTGATTCCAGATTTACAAAAAAAAATAAAAAATACCATTCACTCTAAGTGTCTCTGTGGCTTTGGAGTGTACCAGCTTGGTTTGGACATATTGGAACGAACACTAAATTTGCATTCCAAATGGCACCCCTAGTATCTATATAGTGCACTACTTTTGACTGGGGCCCCATAGGAAATATATCAGAGAATAGAGTGTCATTTGGGACGTAGACCCTAACCAGCAGATTGACAGAACACTTTGGGAAAGCATGCTACAGACCTTACCATAAATTAGACATTCTTCACGAGATTGTTATGACGATTTAGTTTGAGTTTTTTTTTCTCACAGCCGCTGCTTCTGGTTGGAAAGTGCTTTCTGTCCCCGCAGTGAAGTCAGAACAGAGGTCATTGTATTGCTCATTAACAACAAATAGTACTTTAAATCATTTCAAAATACTGTATCTGGGCTTGATTGAGCTTGCCTGGTACAACGGAACTAATAGAATGGTTGCTTTACGGAAACATGGCTTACTGGGAAGACGCTGTCCAGGGCGGTGCAGCTCTTTGGGTTTCTCCACGCATCGTCTCGGACAGAAACAAACATCTCTCTGGTAAGAAGAGTGGCGGGGGCGTATGCCTCTGACTAACGGGACATGGTGTGATGAAGGAAACATACAGGAACTCAAATCCTTCTGTTCACCTGATTTAGAATTCCTCACAATCAAATGTAGACCGCATTATCTTCCAAGAGAATTCTCTTCTCTTATAATCACAGCCGTATATATCCCCCCAAGCAGACACATCGATGGCTTTGAACGTCTTTATTTAACTCTTTGCAAACTGGAAAACATTTATCCGGAGGCTGCATTCATTGTAGCTGGGGATTTTAACAAAGCCAATCTGAAAACAAGACTCCCTAAATTTTATCAGCATATCGATTTGCAACTGGTAAAACCTTGGATCATTGTTACTGTCTAACTTTGTGTCTGCATATGTGGCCCTGCCCCGCCCCTTTCGGAAAAGCTGACCACGAATCCATTTTGCTGATCCCTGCTGTCTACAGGCAGAAATTAAAACAAGAGGCTCCCACGCTGAGGTCTGTCTTTGTGGTCAGACCAAGCTGACTCTTGTGTCTGACTGCTTCCATCACGTGGACTGGGACATGTTTTGTGTCTTTGATGTCTATTGACGTACGCTGATTCGGTGTGCTCTTTGTTCATTAGAACGTGCGTCTTTGATGTCGTTCCCATAGCAACGATAAAAACATTCCCTAACCAGAAACCGTGGATTGATGGCAGCATTGTGAAACTGAAAGCGCTACTGCTTTTAATCAGGTCTCTTTGTGTGTCTGGCAACATGACTGAATATCTTTGTCTTTGTCAGTGCAGCTATTCCCTCCGCAAGGCTATTAAACAAGCTAAGCGTCAGTACAGAGACAAAGTGGAATCTCAATGTCAACGTCTGCTCAGACACAAGAGGCATGTGGCAGGGTCTACAGTCAATCACGGACTACAAGATGAAATCCAGCCCAGTCACGGACCAGGATGTCTTGCTCCCAGGCAGACTAAATAACTTTTTGCCCGTGTCTTTGAGGACAATACAGTGCCACTGACACGGCCTGCAACGGAAACATGCGGTCTCTCCTTCACTGCAGCCGAGGTGAGTAAGACATTTAAACGTGTTAACCCTCTGCAAGGCTGCAGGCCCAGACTCCCTGCCTGCTGCCTCAGAGCATGCTGTCTGTCTGGCTGTGTTTACGGACATATTCAATCAATCCCTATACCAGTCTGCTGTTCCCACATGCTTCAAGAGGGCCACCATTGTTCCTGTTCCCAAGAAAGCTAAGGTAACTGAGTTAAACGACTACCGCCCCGTAGCACTCACTTCCGTCATCATGAAGTGCTTTGAGAGACTAGTCAAGGACCATATCACCTCCACCCTACCTGACACCCTAGACCCACTCCAATTTGCTTACCGCCCAAATAGGTCCACAAACAATGCAATCTCAACCACACTGCAAAAATGCCCTAACCCACCTGGACAAGAGGAATACCTATGTGAGAATGCTGTTCATCGACTACAGCTCGGCATTCAACACCATAGTACCCTCAAAACACATCAAGCTCGAGATATCCTGGGTCTCGACCCCGCCCTGTGCAACTGGGTACTGACTTCCTGACGGGAATGGGCCCAGGTGGTGATATGCCAATGAAATCTCCTCCCCGCTGATCCTATAAGAATTACTGGGGTTTCACAAGGGTGCGTTCTGTGCCCTTCCTGTACTCCCTGTTCACCCACGACTGTGGCCACGCATTTACTCAATCATCAAGTTTGCGGACGACACAACAGTGGTAGGCTTGATTACCAACAACTCCTTGAGAGACGGCCTACAGGGAGGAGGTGAGGGCCCTCGGAGTGTGGTGTCAGGAAAATAACCTCACACTCAACGTCAACAAAACTAAGGAGATGATTGTGGACTTAGTAAACAGCAGAGGGAACACCCCTAATCCACATCGATGGAACAGTAGTTTTAGCTAGTTTTAAGTTCCTCGGCATACACATCACAGACAAACTGAATTGGTCCACCTCACACTGACAGCGTAATCTATTCAACCTCAGGAGGCTGAAGAAATTCGGCTTGTCACCAAAAGCACTCACAAACTTCTCAGATGCACAATCGAGAGCATCCTGGCGGGCTGTATCACCGCCTGGTTTCGGCAGTTTCTCCGCCCTCAACCGTAAATACTGGCTCTCCAGAGGGTAGTGAGGACTGCACAACGCATCACCGGGGGCAAACTACCTGCCCTCCAGGACACCTACACCACCCGTTGTTACAGGAAGGCCATAAAGATCATCAAGGACATCAACCACCCGAACCACTGCCTGTTCACCCCGCTATCATCCAGAAGGCGAGGTCAGTACAGGTGCATCAAAGCTGGGACCGAGAGACTGAAAAACAGCTTCTATCTCAAGGCCATCAGACTGTTAAACAGCCACCACTAACAGTGAGTGGCTGCTGCCAACACACTGTCATTGACACTGACCCAACTCCAGCCATTTTAATAATGGGAATTGATGGGAATTATGTAAATATATCACTAGCCACTTTAAACAATGCTACCTTATATAATGTTACTTACCCTACATTATTCATCTCATATGCATATGTATATACTGTACTCTACATCATCGACTGCATCCTTATGTAACACATGTATCACTAGCCACTTTAACTATGCCACTTTGTTTACTTTGTCTACACCTCATCTCATATGTATATACTGTACTCGAACCATCTACTGTATGCTGCTCTGTACCATCACTCATTCATATATCCTTATGTACATATTCCTTATCCCCTTACACTGTGTATAAGACAGTAGTTTTGGAATTGTTAGTTAGATTACTTGTTGGTTATCACTGCATTGTATTGCTCTAGAAGCACAAGCATTTCGCTACACTCGCATTTAACATCTGCTAACCATGTGTATGTGACAAATAAAATTTGATTTGATTTGATTTGATTTGATTTGTAGAAAAGCAAACCCAGCCCATCTAGGCACTCCAGGTAGACTAAAGCAAACCCAGCCCATCTAGGCACTCCGGGTAGACTAAAACAAATTGCTAAAGGTATTTGAAAGGTTTCAAATAGTATTTGAACCCAGGTCTGCGATATGCAGCCCACACAGTGATCAGTAAGGAACCCAGAGCTGTGCTGTGTTGTTTAGACTGCCCGATGAGGCATGACACTCACCCTGTTGAGAGAAAGACAGAACACATGCCCTATAAATGATCTATTAGTGGTATATAAATGGAAAGTCACCATGACATTCAGACAGGGGCAATGGTCACAAACAGCGATGTAGCAGAGCTAGACAGAGGTGCTCATCGATATCTGTCAATTTGCATATGTGAGCGACTCTCTTTGGAGAGTAATGCTGTCAACTACTAGTTCACACCCAAAACAGCAAACATACCCTTAAAACATGTTGTGCTGCGATGTCACTGGATTTTGACTTAATCCCCCCCCGAATCAGCACAGACACCACTGCAAATTCCCACACTGTACACACAAAAAAAATGAGGGTTCCTTTATTCCTCAATGACAGTTAAGGTTCTTATGTGGAACCAAATTGAGCCAAATAACCCTTTGAGCCTTTCAATGGTTATTTGCAGTTAAAAAAAAACATGTTTATTTCCTCTTTTAGTGATGTCTCATGTCGGGGATGTCTCCTGTTAATATTTTGGGGCGTGGTTTGCTCACAGCTTGTCTTTTGAGTGAGAGTGTCATTCCAGTTCATGTAATCTGTTATTTAGCTCTGCTTGAAATGATCCCATTAGCTACTGCAGCAGCTAGTCTTCAAGGGATCTGTATAAAATGTACAAATACATTTAAAAGTACAGAACAATAATAGCCCAAATAATGCCTCACCTACCTGGCTAAAGGGGTCATCCAGCCGGAATCGCCCTTCTCTGCGGTGCTGCCGGAATCGTTACAGTATCAGTGTTTTAGTAGTTATTCGGGATAATTTATTCCTGTTGTACAGGAATTATATCACAGTAGTTAATACAACTCTCCTCTAAGCAACTCTGTTAAACTAGGTTACTCAGTACAGGGATGGATTGGGATGAGATCCTCTGAGCGCTCATTTCAAGACAAACCTCTGAATTTTAATAAGACCCACACCAGGGACAGAGGTCACCAGAGGCAGGATACGAATGGTGTAGGCCAGCAAATTTAGAGAACAGACAGGTAGGCTACAAACCAGACTAGTAGGAGCTGATCGCAGACAGGTAGCTGGTGGACAGGTCAGAAACAAAGTAGTGAAAAAGTTAAAGGAGAGTAAAATATATCCTGCTACCATCAACTAAAAGGAGGATCAAATATATACTGCCATGTTTAAATCAGTCAACTCACCTAAAAGGAGAGCAAAGCATATCCTGCCGTCTTGACCTAAAAGAAGAATAAAATATATCCTGCCGTCTTGAACTGAAAGAAGAATGAAATATATCCTGCCGTCTTGAACTGAAAGAAGAATAAAATATATCCTGCCGTCTTGAACTGAAAGAAGAATGAAATATATCCTGCCGTCTTGAACTGAAAGAAGAATAAAATATATCCTGCCGTCTTGAACTGAAAGGAGAATGAAATATATCCTGCCGTCTTGAACTGAAAGAAGAATAAAATATATCCTGCCGTGTAGAATTATTATTTTTTAATATATCCTGCCGGCGTGAACAAAAATGAGAATAAAATATATCCTGCCATCTTGAACTAAAAGGAGAAAAAAAATATTCTACCGTCAAGAGCAAAAAAAGAAGAATTAAACATATTTTGCGTCTTGAACCAAAAGGAGAATAAAATGTATCCTGCCGTCTTCAACTGAAAGGACAATAAAATATATCCTGTAGTCTTCAACTAAAAGGAGAATAAAATATATCCTGTAGTCTTCAACTAAAAGGAGAATAAAATATATCCTGTAGTCTTTAACTGAAAGGACAATAAAATATATCCTGTAGTCTTCAACTAAAAGGAGAATAAAATATATCCTGTAGTCTTTAACTGAAAGGACAATAAAATATATCCTGCCATATTCAAATAAAAGGAGAATAAAATATTTCCTGTAGTCTTCTACTAAAAGGAGAATAAAATATATCCTGTAGTCTTTAACTGAAAGGACAATAAAATATATCCTGTAGTCTTCAACTAAAAGGAGAATAAAATATATCCTGTAGTCTTCAACTAAAAGGAGAATAAAATATATCCTGTAGTCTTTAACTGAAAGGACAATAAAATATATCCTGCCATATTCAAATAAAAGGAGAATAAAATATTTCCTGTAGTCTTCTACTAAAAGGAGAATAAAATATATCCTGTAGTCTTTAACTGAAAGGACAATAAAATATATCCTGCCATATTCAAATAAAAGGAGAATAAAATATTTCCTGTAGTCTTCTACTAAAAGGAGAATAAAATATATCCTGTAGTCTTTAACTGAAAGGACAATAAAATATATCCTGCCATATTCAAATAAAAGGAGAATAAAATATTTCCTGTAGTCTTCAACTGAAAGGACAATAAAATATATCCTGTAGTCTTCAACTGAAAGGACAATAAAATATATCCTGCCATATTCAAATAAAAGGAGAATAAAATATTTCCTGTAGTCTTCTACTAAAAGGAGAATAAAATATATCCTGTAGTCTTTAACTGAAAGGACAATAAAATATATCCTGTAGTCTTTAACTGAAAGGACAATAAAATATATCCTGTAGTCTTCAACTAAAAGGAGAATAAAATATATCCTGTAGTCTTCAACTAAAAGGAGAATAAAATATATCCTGTAGTCTTTAACTGAAAGGACAATAAAATATATCCTGCCATATTCAAATAAAAGGAGAATAAAATATTTCCTGTAGTCTTTAACTGAAAGGACAATAAAATATATCCTGTAGTCTTTAACTGAAAGGACAATAAAATATATCCTGTAGTCTTCAACTAAAAGGAGAATAAAATATATCCTGTAGTCTTCAACTAAAAGGAGAATAAAATATATCCTGTAGTCTTTAACTGAAAGGACAATAAAATATATCCTGCCATATTCAACTAAAAGGAGAATAAAATATTTCCTGTAGTCTTCTACTAAAAGGAGAATAAAATATATCCTGTAGTCTTTAACTGAAAGGACAATAAAATATATCCTGTAGTCTTCAACTAAAAGGAGAATAAAATATATCCTGTAGTCTTTAACTGAAAGGACAATAAAATATATCCTGCCATATTCAAATAAAAGGAGAATAAAATATTTCCTGTAGTCTTCTACTAAAAGGAGAATAAAATATATCCTGTAGTCTTTAACTGAAAGGACAATAAAATATATCCTGCCATATTCAAATAAAAGGAGAATAAAATATTTCCTGTAGTCTTCTACTAAAAGGAGAATAAAATATATCCTGTAGTCTTTAACTGAAAGGACAATAAAATATATCCTGTAGTCTTCAACTAAAAGGAGAATAAAATATATCCTGTAGTCTTCAACTAAAAGGAGAATAAAATATATCCTGTAGTCTTTAACTGAAAGGACAATAAAATATATCCTGCCATATTCAAATAAAAGGAGAATAAAATATTTCCTGTAGTCTTCAACTAAAAGGAGAATAAAATATATCCTGCCATATTCAAATAAAAGGAGAATAAAATATTTCCTGTGTTCTTCTACTAAAAGGAGAATAAAATATATCCTGTAGTCTTTAACTGAAAGGACAATAAAATATATCCTGTAGTCTTCAACTAAAAGGAGAATAAAATATATCCTGTAGTCTTCAACTAAAAGGAGAATAAAATATATCCTGTAGTCTTCAACTAAAAGGAGAATAAAATATATCCTGTAGTCTTCAACTAAAAGGAGAATAAAATATATCCTGTAGTCTTTAACTGAAAGGACAATAAAATATATCCTGCCATATTCAAATAAAAGGAGAATAAAATATTTCCTGTAGTCTTCTACTAAAAGGAGAATAAAATATATCCTGTAGTCTTTAACTGAAAGGACAATAAAATATATCCTGCCATATTCAAATAAAAGGAGAATAAAATATTTCCTGTAGTCTTCTACTAAAAGGAGAATAAAATATATCCTGTAGTCTTCAACTAAAAGGAGAATAATATATATCCTGTAGTCTTCTACTAAAAGGAGAATGAAATGTATCCTGCCGTGTTCAACTCAGTCAACTCACCTTAAAGGATAAAAAACATATCCTGCCTCATTAAACTAAAAGGAGAAAATATATCCTGCTTCAGTGAACTGAGAGGAGAATAAATTATATCCTACCATCTAGAACTAAATGGAGAATAAAACATATATTGCTGCATTTAACCAAAAGGAGAATAAAATATATCCTGTAGTCTTCTACTAAAAGGAGAATAAAATATATCCTGCCATCTTCAACTGAAAGCAGAATTAAATATATCCTGTAGTCTTTAACTGAAAGTAGAATGAAATATATCCTGTAGTCTTCAACTAAAAGAAGATTAAAGAATATTCTGCCGACTTCAACTAATTGGAGAATAACATATATCCCACCGTCTTCAACAAGAAGGAGAATAAAATATATCCTGCAGTCTTCAACTGAAAGTAGAATGAAATATATCCTGTAGTCTTTAACTGAAAGGAGAATAAAATATATCCTGTAGTCTTTAACTGAAAGTAGAATGAAATATATCCTGCCGTCTTCAAATGAAAGTAGAATGAAATATATCCTGCAGTCTTCAACTGAAAGGAGAATGAAATATATCCTGCAGTCTTCAACTGAAAGGAGAATGAAACAAATATATATATTCAGTCTTGAACTAAAAGGAGAATAAAATATATCCTGGTGTCATGAACTAAAAGGAGAATAAAATATATCCTGCCGACATAATCTAATTGGAGAATAAAATATGTCCCTCCGTCTTCAATTTAAAGGAGATAAAATATATCCCGATATCTTCAACTAAAAGCAGAAAAAAATATATCCTGCCGTCTTGAACTGAAAGGAGGATTAAATATATCCTGACGTCTTCAACTAAAAGGAGAATGAAATATATCCTGCAGTCTTCAACTGAAAGGAGAATAATATATATCCTGCCATATTCAAATAAAAGGAGAATAAAATATATCCTGCCTTCTTGAACTAAATGGTAAATAAAATATATCCTGCCGTCTTCAACTAAAAGGAGAATAAAATATACCCTGCCTTCTTGAACTAAAAGGTAAATAAAATATATCCTGCTGTCTTCAACTAAAATTAGAATTGAATATGTCCTGCCATCTTGAGCTAAAAGGAGGATTAAATATATCCTGACGTCTTCAACTAAAAGGAGAATGAAATATATCCTGCAGTCTTCAACTGAAAGGAGACTAATATATATCCTGCCATATTCAAATAAAAGGAGAATAAAATATTTCCTGCCATCTTGAGCTAAAAGGAGGATTAAATATATCCTGCCGTCTTGAATTTAAAGGAGAATAATATATATCCTGCCATATTCAACTAATTTGACAATAAAATATAACCTGCCAGTCAACTCAACTAAAAGGAAAATATAATATGTCCTGTCGTCTTGATCTGAATGGAGAATAAATTATATCCTGCCTTTTTTAACTAAAAGGAGGATAAAATGTATCCTGCTATGTTCAAGTTATTCTTGGAAGCCCTGATCTGCTGTGTTGAGTCAATGACTGTGAAGAGGATGAGGACATGTGGCAAAGCCATAGGTGTGAGATGTGTGTCGGGGGAAAACAAATAAATAGACTGTGCTGAAAGGCTATAAGATTTATGGGCCTTGGACCACTGTGTTCTGCACATGGATGTTCCGCTGGAAGGAGAGAGCGGGGGTAGAGAGGGAGAGAAGGAGAGAGAAAGACCTGGGCCCTGACAGTAAATCTCAGTAAGATAAAAATAATGGTGTTCCAAGTAAGGTCCAGTTGCCAGGAACATGAATAGAAATTCCATCTAGACACCGTTGCCCTAGAGCACACAGTAAACATCAGCACCACAGGTAACTTCCACAATGCTGTGAACAACCTGAGAGACAAGGCAAGAAGGTCCTTCTATGCCATCAAAAGGAACATAAAATTCAACATGACAATTAGGATCTGGCTAAAAATACTTGAATCAGTTATAGAACCCATTGCCCATAACTTCTTATGGCTGGGGGCAGTATTGAGTAGCTTGGATGACTAAGGTGCCCGGAGTAAACTGCCTGCTACTCAGGCCCAGTTGTTAATATATGCATATTATTAGTAGATTTGGATGGAAAACACTCGGAAGTTTCTAAAACTGTTTGAATGATGTCTGTGAGTATAACAGGACTCATATGGCAGGCACAAACCGGAAAAAAAATCCAACCAGGAAGTGGGAAATCTGAGGTTTGTAGTTTTTCAAGTCATTGCCTATCGAATATACAGTGTTTGTGGGGTCATATTACACGTCCTAAGGTTTCCACTAGATGTCAACAGTCTTTAGAATCTTGTTTGGGGCTTCTACTGTGAAGGAGGGGGGAATGAGAGCTGATTGAATAAGGGGTCTGGCAGAGTTCCATGAGCTGATCACGCACGCTCACATGAGAGTTAGTTGCGTTCCATTGCATTTCTACAGACAAAGGAATTCTCCAGTTGAAACATTATTGAAGATTTATGTTAAAAACTTCCTAAAGATTGATTCTATACATCGTTTGACATGTTTCTACGAATTGTAATATGACTTTCCGTCTGAACTTTGGCCTGAACTTGCCCGCACCTCGTGAGTTTGGATTTGTTTACCAAACACGCGAACAAAAAGGAGGTATTTGGACATAAACGATGGACTTCATCGAACAAAACAAACATTTATTGTGTAACTGGGATTCCTGGGAGTGCATTCTGATGAAGATCATCAAAGGTAAGGGAATATTTATAATGCTATGTCTGACTATCTGTTTGGCTTGTTTTGTTGTCTGAGCGCTGTACTCAGATTATTGCATAGTGTGCTTTTTCCGTAAAGTTTTTTAAAAATCTGACACAGCGGTTGTATTAAGGAGAAGTGGATCTAAAATTCCATGCATAACAGGTGTATCTTTTATCAATGTGTAATGCTCCGGGTGTCGTGGGTGTGGAGTCAAATGCAGGAGACAGATTTCAATGCTGTGCGTCTTTTAATAGAACCAACGCACCACAGGGTGCTCACAAAAGTTACATTCCCAAACACAGGGAATCAAAAAATACAATGGAAAAAATCATGACCAGGCACTAACACGTACCTCTACAACAGAGCCGAAGGTTACAATGAAATAATCCCGTACAACAACCAGGCGGGCCGGCTGTCTAATAAAGACAAACGAATTAACCTGAACAGGTGCTACCACTAAACATACAAGGAGGGGGAGGAAAAACAATCAGTGGCAGCTAATAGGCCGGTGACGACGACCGCCGAGCTCCACCCGCCCGGGAAGGGGATTCACCCTCGGTCGGACTCGTGACACAATGTTTATTACGGATATTTTGGAACTACTGAACATAACACGCCAATGTCAACTGATATAAATAAAAACATGTACATGTATTGTGTAACATGAAGTCCAATGAGTGTCATCTGAGGAAGATCATCAAAGGTTAGTGATTCATTTTATCTCTATTTCTGCTTTTTGTGACACCTCTCTTTGGCTGTAAAAATGTCTGTGTGTTTCTGTGACTAGGCGGTGACCAAACATAATCGTTTGCTGTGCTTTCTCTGTAAACGCCGTTTTGAAATCGGACACTGTGGTGGGATTAACAACAACTTTATCTTTTTAATGGTGTAAAATACTTGCATGTTTGAGGAATTTTAATTATGAGATTTCTGTTGTTTTGAATTTGGCGCCCTGGATCTCAGCTGTAAGAAGTTTTAATGGTTGTGAGGTCTGGGGTCAAACACCAAATTGAGACTGCATGCAGAACTCTGCAAAAATATCCTCTTTGCCGATACCCACTAATTATCAAAATCCAGAAAAGAGCCGTTAAATTCAACAACCACCTAAAAGGAAGCGATTCCCAAACCTTCCATAACAAAGCCATCACCTACAGAGAGATGAGCCTGGAGACGAGTCCCCTAAGCAAGCTGGTCCTGGGGCTCTGTTCACAAACATAAACAGACACCCAGGACAGCAGCACAATTAGACTCAACCAAATCATGAGAAAACAAAAGATAATTACTTGACACATTGGAAAGAATTAACAAAAAACAGAGTGAACTAGAATGCTATTTGGCCCTAAACAGAGAGTACACAGTGGCAGAACACCTGACCACGGTGACTGACCCAAACTTAGGAAAGCTTTGAATATGTACAGACTCAGTGAGCATAGCCTTGCAATTGAGAAAGGCTGATGTAGGCAGACCTGGCTCTCAAGAGAAGACTGCCTACAAAATTATTTGGAAACTGAGCTATACTTCCTAACCTCCTGCCAAATGTATGACCATATTAGAGACACATATATCTCTCGGATTACACAGATACACAAATAATTCAAAAACAAACCCAATTTTGATAAACTCCCATATCTACTGGGTGAAATTCCACAGTGTGCCATCACAGCAGCAAGATGTGTGATCTGTTGTCACAAGAAAAGGTCAACCAGTGAAGAACAAACACCATTGTAAATACAACTCATATTTATGTATATTAAAATTCCCTTTGTGTTTTTTTCCCACTTTTTTATGATCTAGTTCACTTGCTTTGGTACAGAAAAACAGACAGACAGACAGTCAGACAGATAGACAGACAGACTGTAATTAACTAGGAAGTCGGGGCACCAAGGAAAAATATTCAGATTACAAAGTTATCATTTCCTAAAATAACTTTTCAGATATTTTATCAAATCAATTAGTCTTCGAATTAATTAATTATTTACTTTACCTCACGTTAGTCTCATTCCAAACTACGTAAATTGTTGGTTATCTGCACAAACCCAGTCTTCACTATGAGTCATCCATACATCAATTGTCTTAAATCGTTTATTTATTACAAACTAAGTAATTCACAGAAATGCATAAACAAACAAACAAACAAGGTAAATGTGGTTACCAGAAATGATAGGAGAATGTGCCCTAGTGGGCTAAACCGGCAAGGCGGCTTGTTAGACAAAAGGGGAAGTGGGGGTCAACTAAGAAGTCACTACAGAGTGATAATTATAACAATTGAAATGCTAATCCTTTGCACATGAATGCTCACTCATTCGGGAACAATTGCAATCAATATATATATTTACTCTCAGTGTGTCGTCTTGATCGCTGGTGAAAATGTTGTTTCTGTTGGAGACTTTCATACTCTCTCTCTCTCTCTGTCTTGGTTAGAGAGGAGAGTTCAGAGTGACATTCATTCATTTGTTATAGAATGGATGTTTCGGCGGTTGTCGTTCTTCACGTTCAATGATACCGAATTCCTAGCTGCAGACTAGTAATTAACATCAAAGACTTGTTCTTATTCTGTCGGTATCGATAGTCTAAGAGCTTAACCACGTGGTATAGTTAAAAGATTCAGCAATGGTCTGCAACCTTTGTCCCCCTCCTAATGGAGAGAAACATGGTCTCCTGATAATTTCTCAAAGTTGGGTTTTATTCGGAATGGCAGAAAAGGGCCTGTCCCAGGATGCCTGGCCCTTAACTGGGCTCAGTGTCGGTCCTCTGATTTAGTTAACTCCAATCCCTTTTTTGAGTTTTCCTTCATTAAACAGTCCAAAATCACATTGTAAAATTGTGTAAACATTATCATACCCACTCATTCATCTCATACAACAATTAGATGTATAAACCTCATATCTGAGTCTATTATATAAAAAGTGTTATGGTAATGTGGCCACACCATCTCGCATGAGCTTCCCCAAGTTGTGACAAACGGACCAGTTCGTAGCTGGATTCTTCACCGATCTTTTATACTTTCTCCTGAAAATGAAATTTGTTCGTATCTCAAGTTCTGTGTGGTCGAAGGAATTCCTCTGTTCTCTATGAAAATGTACTCTCTCTATACTGTGTGTCCATGAGGAGATCCTCAGGAATTTACGATGTCTCTCTGACCACAGCAGCCTAGTTGAAGGAGGCAAGGGGGAGGCAGGGAAAGGGGGATGGGGCTTGCTATACCCAAAGAGGGCAACGTCATGACAAATGTAACACTGTAATAATGTTTAGTCGCAGCCTGCCAGAGTGTGGTGGTCTGGCCAGAGTCAGAGGCAGAAGGACATGGGACCAACCATGAAGAAGAGCAAGTAGACAGGGTAGAGGGAAGGAAGATCTAATGTAGTTGGCCAGGCCAACACACACCACACATTCTGGCTGCCCATTTTTCAGTTGCTTTTTCACCTTCACCTCCTCTGAGTGACACCTTCTTCAAGCACAAATAAATATCTGCATTCTGTAAGCTGCACTTCCTGTGTATATTAATTCATGTCATCCTGTTGATGACAGGGATATTCAGTTTGGCTACTGGTTACAGAGAGACCCGTTGGTTTCAGAGCTACTGGTTGGTTAGAGAGAGACCCGTTGGTTTCAGAGCTACTGGTTGGTTAGAGAGAGACCCTTTGGTTTCAGAGCTACTGGTTGGTTACAGAGAGTCCCATTGGTTCCAGAGCAACTTTTTTAGTTACAGAGCTACTTAAGGGTTGCAGAGTTATATTTATTTATTTTATTTAACCAGGCAAGCCAATTAAGAACAAATTCTTACTTACAATGACGGCCTACCAAGAGGCAAAAAACCTCCCTCATGAATCTCCCTTCGACTCAGAAACAGAGCTGCCTGGTCCACAATAAACGGCCTTATTACCTCCTCCTGTCCATTTAATGCTTTCACTTGGATCCTCCTGAGGACAGATCGGATCGGCCAGGTGACAAAAATCCCCCCAGACGTCTTCATACTGGTTGGGTTCCAAATGGCACCCTCTTCCATTATGGGCCCTGGTCAAAAGTAGGGCACTATAAAGGGGCTAGGGGGCCCTGGTCAAAAGTAGGGCACTATATATAGTCCCCATTTGGGACTTAGAGACGGACTCTGAGGCCACAGAGCCCTTCCATGTTGGATGTGTCTGTCAAGGCACAATGCCACAGTCTGCCAGGGAAATCTCCCAGTAAAGTCGTGACTAAGACATAGTAACATTTGAATTATACTTTGTCTTCCCCTTCATTTACATTCATTAGACTCGAGATGACTCGAGAAGAGACTCTAGACTCTAGATGACTCTAGAAGAGACTAGACTCGAGATGACTCTAGAAGAGACTCTAGACTCTAGATGACTTTAGAAGAGACTCTAGACTCTAGATGACTCTAGAAGAGACTCTAGACTCTAAATGATTTTAGAAGAGACTAGACTCTAGATGACTCTAGAAGAGACTAGACTCTAGATGACTCTAGAAGAGACTAGACTCTAGATGACTCTAGAAGAGACTCTAGACTCTAGAAGATCATAAATATGCTGTCTAGATAGTTTTTTCTTTCTTTCATTGATCCAGGCACTGCTCCATATTTTCATTTCACTTCAATGTCAAGTTCAATATTTGAAAAGCTGTCGAGGTGAGCGCCCCTTTGGTTTTAAACTCAATGACCTACCGTACTGCCTCTGACTCTCAGACCCTTAGCACAATTCTCCAGCCTCCACCACTGCCCTTGAACCAACTCCTTCAAAAGTTTAACCAAATGGATAAATGACTGGTCCGAATGGTCTGGTCTCAAGCCTGCATTATTAAGACCAGAGCTTCATTAACACACAGTGCACCAGGGCTCAGTCATGATCTCAGTCCACACACACACACACACACACACACACACACACACACACACACACACACACACACACACACACACACACACACACACACACACACACACAGCCTACCTGTCATCCTTGGCATTCTGTGTACAGTAGCACAGATCCACATGTTTGTGTAAGTCCACAGACAGGTAAACAGACGGACAGACATATTTATTGATCTCAGATGTGTGAATGGTTCCAGTCCTTAAACGGCCTCTAACCCGACTTTTCTAGCAAATAGAGAATATTGGGAGACCGACTGCCCGTTTTCTGCCCAGTAACCCATAACTCTGTCCTGAAGCCAGACTGCCTCATTATATTGATTGATAGGCTGCTCTGATAGACTGAGGTTAGATGTTTTACAATAGGGGAGTATAGGGGGTGAAAATAACACAGTCATTTGTCTGATTCAGTTTTTCTTCTTTTTCTTCTTCATAATTAAGATGAATTTGTCTTTGAGTCAGAGTGCCACAGTAAGTGCCAGCCATCCGCCCTGTAAGTAGCCTATGTATTAGAGTTATTGGTTTACAACCACCCCTCAGTGTTCTTCCGGGACAGTGTAGTCTAACCCAGACCTTTGTCGGTTGGGGAGTGTTAAGGAGCCACACACATGGTTTTCCTAAACTGTCAATTTTATGGATAATTTCTGATGTGGTTACAGATTTATACAGTACCACCACCACCATCACCCCCCAACTAAGCACCGCAGCTGCAGGTAATTACTAGCTCACTCACCCTAGTTCCTTTCTCTCCATCTCTTACATTCCTTTTATTTTCTATCTTTCTTTCTCTCTCTCCTTCTCTCTCACTTTTTCTCTTTCGCTCTCCCCCCATCTCTCTCTCTCTCTCCCTTCCTGTCTCTCTCTCTCTCACGCTCTCCTCCTTGGCAACCAGATTATATGACAGAGTTGCAGAGGGAGCGAGAGAGAGAGGGGGAAATATAGAGTGAAAGACAGAGAGAAAGAGAGAGACAGGGGAGAGAGAGTGAGCAAGAGTGAGTGAGTGAGTGAGTGAGTGAGTGAGTGAGTGAGTGAGTGAGTGAGTGAGTGAGTGAGTGGGAGAGAGAGAGGGGGAGAGAGAGAGGGGGAGAGAGAGAGAAAGTGTGTGTGTGAGAGAGAGAGAGAGAGAGAGAGTGAGAGAGAGAGAGAGAGAGAGAGAGAGTGGGAGAGAGAGAGAGCACACACAGGCTCACACAGGCACACACACACACACACACACACACACACACACACACACACACACACACACACACACACACACACACACACACACACACACACACACACACACACACACACACACACACACAGGCACGCACAGGCACACACGGACACACAGACACACACAGGCACACACACAGGCACACACGCACACAGACAGACAGATACAGAGACATGCAGACACACACACACACACACACACACACACACACACACACACACACACACACACACACACACACACACGTGTATAGTTGGGGTTGGACATGCTCTCTCCGGGGTTAAGTTCCAGTGTGTGCTCATGCCCAAAACTTAACTAAGGCCAAACCAACTCCTTCAGGTAAATGCGTGTGTGTGTGCGTGTGTGTGTGTGTGTGTATGTGGTTTACTCAATGAGATTTCATCTTGTTCTGGACATATTATCATCCAGACTCCAGAATTCATTATATTATTACAATATATATTGGTTTCCAACTACCTGTAAAATTTTCCATGATCATTTCCCACAATACGCCCCATTACGCCCCCGCACATTATATAATTTAATTGACCTGTCTTTGCTCGCACAATGTTTATTCATATCACACAATACTCTCCTAAATCAGTGGCTCTATTTAATGTGCTGCTGGTTACACAGCCTGTAAACAAATGATGCCATAGCACTTACACATCAGCAAACACCTTCAGACTTTGATAAGAAATGTTATTTTGTAAAACCCATAGGCTGTCTAACAAATCTTTTTTTTTCTGTCTACAGTAAAGCTTAAATCATAATAATTTGTTAACCATGTAAATATAACAGAGCGTTAATTATCCGCCCCAGGTGATTTCAGCAGTGCCGTTACAATCTTCCTCCTGGAAGTTTAAGTCACAGACTACTTAGCCTATCTTATTGTAGTCCATGATCAATGTCAGTTTAAGTCACAGACTACTTAGCCTATCCTATTGTAGTCCACGATAAATGTCAGTTTAAGTCACAGACTACTTAGCCTATCTTATTGTAGTCCATGATCAATGTCAGTTTAAGTCACAGACTACTTAGCGAATCCTATTGTAGTCCATGATAAATGTCAGTTTAAGTCACAGACTACTTAGCCTATCCTATTGTAGTCCACGATAAATGTCAGTTTAAATCACAGACTACTTAGCTTATCCTATTGTAGTCCATGATAAATGTCAGTTTAAATCACAGACTACTTAGCGAATCCTATTGTAGTCCATGATAAATGTCAGTTTAAGTCACAGACTACTTAGCCTATCCTATTGTAGTCCATGATAAATGTCAGTTTAAGTCACAGACTACTTAGCCTATCCTATTGTAGTCCATGATAAATGTCAGTTTAAGTCACAGACTACTTAGCTTATCCTATTGTAGTCCATGATAAAAGGAAGGAAGGACTGCCCGTTCCATGATCTCGCCATCACGGTTGACAACTCCATTGTGTCCTCCTCCCAGAGCGCTAAGAACCTTGGCGTGATCCTGGACAACACCCTGTCGTTCTCAACTAACATCAAGGCGGTGGCCCGTTCCTGTAGGTTCATGCTCTACAACATCCGCAGAGTACGACCCTGCCTCACACAGGAAGCGGCGCAGGTCCTAATCCAGGCACTTGTCATCTCCCGTCTGGATTACTGCAACTCGCTGTTGGCTGGGCTCCCTGCCTGTGCCATTAAACCCCTACAACTCATCCAGAACACCGCAGCCCGTCTGGTGTTCAACCTTCCCAAGTTCTCTCACGTCACCCCGCTCCTCCGCTCTCTCCACTGGCTTCCAGTTGAAGCTCGCATCCGCTACAAGACCATGGTGCTTGCCTACGGAGCTGTGAGGGGAACGGCACCTCAGTACCTCCAGGCTCTGATCAGGCCCTACACCCAAACAAGGGCACTGCGTTCATCCACCTCTGGCCTGCTCGCCTCCCTACCACTGAGGAAGTACAGTTCCCGCTCAGCCCAGTCAAAACTGTTCGCTGCTCTGGCCCCCCAATGGTGGAACAAACTCCCTCACGACGCCAGGACAGCGGAGTCAATCACCACCTTCCGGAGACACCTGAAACCCCACCTCTTTAAGGAATACCTAGGATAGGATAAGTAATCCTTCTCAAGCCCCCCCCCCTTTTAAGATTTAGATGCACTATTGTAAAGTGACTGTTCCACTGGATGTCATAAGGTGAATGCACCAATTTGTAAGTCGCTCTGGATAAGAGCGTCTGCTAAATGACTTAAATGTAATGTATGTAAATGTATAAATGTCAGTTTAAGTCACAGACTACTTAGCGAATCCAAGGCAAGTACTGTGTGATGGCACACAGTACAATAACATGTCATTGACTCCATTATACTGTAAAAAAGTAAATGCTACTGTGATCTTAACAAATGAATATACATTTTACAGTAATGTACTGTTAAATCAAAGTGTATTTGGAATTTACAGTAACATACTGTACCTATTTTACAATAACTTAAAGGTCACCTCGTAAGTTACCATAAAAACAACAGTTTTTTTTTACAGTGTACCATTCGACAAACAGCAAATCTTTCCCCGCCCACAACATTTTCACACAATCATTAACAGTATGCTGCAGTATAATGCTTTCACAGTATTTTGCTGTTGATAATACCCCAAATTACTGTATATATTACAGTTTTCTGTTAAAGTGTAGTTTTACGTAAAGTTAAGATCTCGTCCTTCGTTAGATTGGCTATGACTTGGGTGATGGAATAAGTCCGCATCCCCAGTTCAAACCAACCCTTCCATAATAAAAAAAAAATTTTGTTTCTTCATGGGACGAAAGTCAGACCAGACGATTCAATGCTTTTAGAATGTTGCTGTGCTTTGTAATATTAGACCTTCTGAAGCCAAAAACAAAACAAACAAAACAAAAAGAATAGAAGTTCTTCTAACATTCTAAATGAAGAATTTTACGGCCGTGTATTTGAACTCACCACTGACAGGTTTTTTTTTCGATTGCTAAACGACAGTGGACACAACTGGAGTCACATGTGCAAAACTCTAACTACAGTCTGCACAGCAGCAGTTCATGTGGACCAAACTCTAGTTCATTTTTCATTGCTTGAACACAGTTTTCAAAATGCTACACACTTATCCCATGACTTTCACCACAACCTGCACAACACTGTGGATTTACAGCACTTTGTTCAAATGCTAACACACTGCTCTCAAAACTGTGAACCACACATTCAAAACAGAATAGATTTCAGCCTTGTGCCTTTCAAACACTGCTGATTGCAATTTCAGCTGAAAGGCTAAGCAGGTGTCTTGTTTTAGACTTGTTAGTGAACACACACACATATTACAGTATATATAGGTAGAGCTCAGAAAGACAAGGAAGATGGGTTCGTGGAGGGAGAAGGGTGGCAGGGAGAGGGCGAATGCGTGGAGGAAGACAAAGAAGACAAAGAGCTGTTATTTCAAATGAAATAAGGGCTACACTTGTATATGTATATGCCATTTAGCAGAAAAAAGCGACTTACAGTCATGTGTGCATACATTCTACGTATGGGTGGTCCCGGGAATCGAACCCACTACCCTGGCGTTACAAGCGCCATGCTCTACCAACTGTGCTACAGAAAGACCACTACACTTATAGACCATGTCGTGAACCATGGTCTCTCATTGAGAGAGGCAGGGTTGAGGGTGCAACCCAATCTGCAAAGATCCACAGTGGCATCTGTAATGCAAAATGTCCATCATGCAAACAGGTGAGAGTTACATCCTTACAGTAAAAAACATTACAGGAATCTATTTTGTATTGCAATTATAGAATATTTACACAGATATATATTAGTGTTTGCTTCTCAACACACCACTCATTGGCCCATACAACACAGAAAGGCTTATAGCTTTCCTAGAACAGCTCTATGCTCAGCTAGTGCCAGCAGAACAGGGGGAGCCAGTAAGAAACCCCCAAGTTTTTGTCATAGTTTGCGATAACGTTGCTTTTCACCACTCTGCAGGTGTCACAGATTGGTTTGCAGCACATCACAGATTTATGGTTTTGTACCTGCCTGCATATTCACCCTTCCTCAACCCAATAGAGGAGTTTTTCTCTGCCTGGAGGTGGAAAGGTCTCTGCCTGGAGGTCACCACCCACATGACCAAATGTCTCTTTTGGAAGCCATGCGTGCCGGATGTGAGGACACGAGTCCAGAGGACTGCCAGGGATGGATAAGGCACTCCAGAAGGTTCTTCCCCAGGTGCATGGCAAGAGAAAACATTAGATGTGATGTTGAAGAAAACCTGTGGCCTGATGCTAGAGAGAGGCAGGATTAGCCCCTCAATTATTTGTTCGAATTACAGTATGTACTTTTAGTTTCTACCTTTTTTTTCTCATTACTGTAATTCCGTAAATCACTACAGACTATTGAAGCAAACTGCTAATTTTCATTTACCTTAAAGAATTGTTATGTTCTAAAAATGTTAATAAATCATGTGAAAGAATGTCACTCTTTTCTTTGAAGAAAATATTACTTTGTATGAAGTCACTGAAATTGTTCAAACTGTAAAGATGAAAAGTTAGTATTTTCTGTACTGGTGTTTGATGCTAGTGTTTTTACTCTCAGTGTGTTCTGAGTGACAGTGTGTGTTATCTCAGTGAGGGTTGTGCATAGTGTTTGGCTGCACTGAGCGTGTTTTGAGCCATGTGTTAAGAGTTGTGTTGCTTGGAATGAGTTTTGCAGGTGATGTGAACTGTTTAGCTCAGGTGACTGTTGGTAGTGCAGACTGTAGTTAGAGTTTTGCACATGTGACTCCAGTTGTGCCCACTGTCGTTTAGCAATCGAAAAAAACTGTAACAGTAAATCTCACACAATAGAAGAACGCAACAGAAACGCCATGGTCTGTCAGGTATAAAGCATTCTACCTCAGAGAGAATGAAGGAGCTTTATTCGTTTAGTCTTTTCTGTTAGGCCACTCTACATTATTTGTTGGTGGAACATTAAGCACACTGGGTTCTGGCTTTGATAAGGGTTGTTGCAATAATTATACAGTAGACATTTCAGTGTGTAAATTCAATGCAGCTGTTTCGCTAAAATACACAGGACTGGAGTCAATTATTGGGCACAATGGGTTTAAAGTTTTGATTTTTGAACCACCAAATGAGACGCGACATGGAAAAACAGATCCCTTTTTATATGGACCTGAAACTGCTTTAAGTGTAAGTCTGTCTAGTCTGTCTGCCCAACGGACATGATGCATTCCAACAGAAATCAATAGTACATTTTTATGAAATGTATCTGTAGCTCTCTCTCTCTCTCTCTCTCTCTCTCTCTCTCTCTCTCTCTCTCTCTCTCTCTCTCTCTCTCTCTCCTCTCCCTCCCTCTCTCTCATCCCTCCCCCTCCCTCTCTCCTCATCTCTCTCTCTCTCTCTCTCTCTCTCTCTCTCTCTCTCTCTCTCTCTCTCTCTCTCTTCATCTCTCTCTCTCTCATCTCTCTCTCTCCTCATCCCTCCCTCTCTCCTCATCCCTCCCTCTCTCCTCATCCCTCTCTCCCTCCCTCCCCTCCCTCCCTCCCTCTCTCTCTCTCTCTCTCTCTCTCTCTCTCTCTCTCTCTCTCTCTCTCTCTCTCTCTCTCTCTCTCTCATCTCTCTCTCCTCATCTCTCATCCCTCCCTCCCTCCCTCTCATCCCTCCCTCCCTCTCTCCTCATCTCTCCCTCTCTCCTCATCCCTCCCTCCCTCCCTCCCTCCCTCCCTCCCTCTCTCTCTCTCTCTCTCTCTCGCTCTCTCTCTCTCTCCTCATTTCTCTTTCTCCCTTACTCCTCAACAGCAAGCAATGCAGGTGTAGAAGCACGGTGGCTAGGAAAAACTCCCTAGAAATGCCAAAACCTAGGAAGAAACCTGGAGAGGAACCAGGCTATGTGGGGTGGCCAGTCCTCTTCTGGCTGTGCCGGGTGGAGATTATAACAGAACATGGCCAAGATATTCAAATGTTCATAAATGACCAGCATGGTCAAATAATAATAATCACAGGCAGAACAGTTGAAACTGGATGTGAACTGGGGACAGCAAGGAGTCATCATGTCAGGTAGTCCTGAGGCATGGTCCTAGGGCTCAGGTCCTCTGAGAGAGAGAAATAAAGAGAGAAAGAGAGAATTAGAGACAGCACACTTAAATTCACACAGGACACCGGATAGGAAGGGAGAAGTACTCCAGATATAACAAACTGAACCTAGCCCCTCGACACATAAACTACTACATAAATACTGGAGGCTGAGACAGGAAGGGTCAGGAGACACTGGCCCCATCCGATGACACCACGGACAGGGCCAAACAGGAAGGATATAACCCCACCCACTTTGCCAAAGCACAGCCCCCACACCACTAGAGGGATATCTTCAACCACCAACTTACCATCCTGAGACAAGGCCGAGTATAGCCCACAAAGATCTCCGCCACGGCACAACTCAAGGGGGGCGCCAACCCAGACAGGAAGATCACAACACAGTGGCCTCCATCATTCTTAAATGGAAAAAGTTTGGAATCACCAAGACTCTTCCCGAGAAGAGCTGAGCAAACTGAGCAATTGGGGGAAAAGGGCCTTGGTCAGGGAGGTGACCAAGAACCCCATGGTCACTCTGACAGAGCTCCAGAGTTCCCCTGTGGAGATTGTAGAACCTTCCAGAAGGACAACCATTTCTGCAGCATCTCCACCAATCAGGACTTTATGGTTGAGTGGCTAGACGGAATCCAAAAGGCACCTGAAGGACTCTCAGACCATGAGAAACAAGATATATTTGGTCTGATGAAACCAAGATTGAACTATTTGGCCTGAATGCCAAGTGTCACGTCTGGAGGAAACCA
Organism: Oncorhynchus keta; assembly: GCF_023373465.1. NCBI lineage: Eukaryota > Metazoa > Chordata > Actinopteri > Salmoniformes > Salmonidae > Oncorhynchus > Oncorhynchus keta. Next base: position 11,203,222 of record NC_068444.1, on the reverse strand, counting down.
GGTACTGCTCATCATCTGGCCAAAACCATCCCTACGGTGAAGCATGGTGGTGACAGCATCATGCTGTGGGGATGTTTTTCAGGGGCAGGGACCAATAAAAGAAAACTGTGTTGGGTGGGCTAATAACATAAAATAATAATAATAACTTAGCTGCATGGCCTTTGGTTGGTGAACCATTCTTGATACACACCCAGGAGGGTTGCAGTTGTTAACACAAACTGGTGCGCCTGGCACCTACTACCGCACCCCATTCAAAGGCACTTAAATCTTTGTCTTGCACGTTCACCCTCTGATCGGCAGACAGATGTCTCAAGGTTTAATTATACTCCTTTAACCTGTCTCCTCTGCTTTATCTACACTGATTGAAGTGGATTTAACAAGTATCATCAATAAAGGATTCACCTGGACTCACCTGGTCAGTCTATACAAATTGTTGTAATTTCTTTTTTAAACTTCCCATCTCAGTGTGTGGTATCAGCTATTCTTAGACGAGTTATTGATGACCCTCAGGGGAGAGGATGGAGTTTGATGGAGAGAGAGAGAATATATATTAGATATGTGAGAACAATGAAATAGAAAAGGCAGCTGTTATAATTTACCCCATAAAGTTGGAGTATCGGTTCCTTGTAAAAACCTACATTCTCAGGAAAAAGTTCCTCTGAGAGAATGTGCAGTGTGAGAAAACAGAGAGAGAATGAAGGAACATGCATTTTATATCAGTGAAAGAAAGAATAAGAAATACATGTTGATAGTGATAGGAGAGAGAAAGAGAAAGAGAAAGAGAAAGAGAGAAAGAGAAAGAGAGAGAGAGAGAGAGAGAGAGAGAGAGAGAGAGAGAGAGAGAGAGAGAGAGAGAGAGAGAGAGAGAGAGAGAGAGAGAGAGAGAAAGAGAGAGACAGAGAGAGAGGGGACACAAATGCGCGCACAGGAACACTACCTGATGTAACGAGCACACAAGGGGACAGCTTTATTACAGGCCATAGTGTCTCTAACTGTCTTCATCTCCCCATAGAAACAACAGTGACAGCATAGTCAACAACAACGGAAGGGATCTGTTGCAGCTCTGTAGAAGCCTGGGTCTGTACTTTGTCAATGGTCGGTTACGGTGAACTCTTTGGGGAGATTCACCTACTGCTCACCTCTTGGCCACAGTACAGTAGACTAAATGATCACAGACATTGACCTTTTCTCTCTCAGCTCATTCACTGTCAAGCCACTAACACCTCTGTCTGATCACAGCTAAATTGCATTGTTCCTCAAAAGAACAGAAACAAGCACACATTTACAGTCCAGTAAGCTGTACAACATCAGAAATTCATACAGATGGGCCCAAAACAGCACAGAAGAATACCAGAAAGCAACCTGTAACCAAAATATCCAAACACTCTTAGATAACTTTCTTGATACCACATTCACTCACAGTAAAGAAATGCATCAATCTGGCAGTACACATCATCAACTATATATTCAGGCAAACGGCAAAAGAAGTACAACTGAAACTGTTAAAAAACAAAACAAAAAAGACCACAGATGACAACTGATTTGATGCAGATTGTTAAATTATAAGGAAGAAACGTAGAATACTATCCAACCAAAAGCACAGAGACCCAAATAATGACGAATTACACCTTCATTACTGTGAGACTTTAAAACTCTATAAACGTACACTCAAAAAAGCACAGTACAACAGAAAGCAGCTGACGCTAATTGAGGAGTCCATAAACACAAACAACTGCTGGCAAAATTGGAAAAACCTTTTAAAAAATTCAGAATTAGCGATGACATATGGTGACATATGGACAATCCATTTTAAAACACTCTACAACACTGTTCAAATGGACACAAACACAGCAACGCCAAATTCATGAGAAGTTGAATGGATTAGAAAAATCTATAAAGGACAATCAACATCCACTGGACCAGGAGCTCTATAAGAAACTAAACTATTACTGACCAGGAGCTCTATAAGAAACTAAACTATTACTGACCAGGAGCTCTATAAGAAACTAAACTATTACTGACCAGGAGCTCTATAAGAAACTAAACTATTACTGACCAGGAGCTCTATAAGAAACTAAACTATTACTGACCAGGAGCTCTATAAGAAACTAAACTATTACTGACCAGGAGCTCTATAAGAAACTAAACTATTACTGACCAGGAGCTCTATAAGAAACTAAACTATTACTGACCAGAGCTCTATAAGAAACTAAACTATTACTGACCAGGAGCTCTATAAGAAACTAAACTATTACTGACCAGGAGCTCTATAAGAAACTAAACTATTACTGACCAGGAGCTCTATAAGAAACTAAACTATTACTGACCAGGAGCTCTATAAGAAACTAAACTATTACTGACCAGGAGCTCTATAAGAAACTAAACTATTACTGACCAGGAGCTCTATAAGAAACTAAACTATTACTGACCAGGAGCTCTATAAGAAACTAAACTATTACTGACCAGGAGCTCTATAAAAACTAAACTATTACTGACCAGGAGCTCTATAAGAAACTAAACTATTACTGACCAGGAGCTCTATAAGAAACTAAACTATTACTGACCAGGAGCTCTATAATAAACTAAACTATTACTGACCAGGAGCTCTATAAGAAACTAAACTATTACTGACCAGGAGCTCTATAAGAAACTAAACTATTACTGACCAGGAGCTCTATAAGAAACTAAACTATTACTGACCAGGAGCTCTATAAGAAACTAAACTATTACTGACCAGGAGCTCTATAAGAAACCAGACCAGGAGCTCTATAAGAAACTAAACTATTACTGACCAGGAGCTCTATAAGAAACTAAACTATTACTGACCAGGAGCTCTATAAGAAACTAAACTATTACTGACCAGGAGCTCTATAAGAAACTAAACTATTACTGACCAGGAGCTCTATAAGAAACTAAAGGAGCTATAAGAAACTAAACTATTACTGACCAGGAGCTCTATAAGAAACTAAACTATTACTGACCAGGAGCTCTATAAGAAACTAAACTATTACTGACCAGGAGCTCTATAAGAAACTAAACTATTACTGACCAGGAACTAAACTATTACTGACCAGGAGCTCTATAAGAAACTAAACTATTACTGACCAGGAGCTCTATAAGAAACTAAACTATTACTGACCAGGAGCTCTATAAGAAACTAAACTATTACTGACCAGGAGCTCTATAAGAAACTAAACTATTACTGACCAGGAGCTATAAGAAACTAAACTATTACTGACCAGGAGCTCTATAAGAAACTAAACTATTACTGACCATGAGCTCTATAAGAAACTAAACTATTACTGACCAGGAGCTCTATAAACTATTACTGAAACTCTAAACTAAACTTACTGACCAGGAGCTCTATAAGAAACTAAACTATTACTGACCAGGAGCTCTATAAGAAACTAAACTATTACTGACCAGGAGCTCTATAAGAAACTAAACTATTACTGACCAGGAGCTCTATAAGAAACTAAACTATTACTGACCAGGAGCTCTATAAGAAACTAAACTATTACTGACCAGGAGCTCTATAAGAAACTAAACTATTACTGACCAGGAGCTCTATAAGAAACTAAACTATTACTGACCAGGAGCTCTATAAGAAACTAAACTATTACTGACCAGGAGCTCTATAAGAAACTAAACTATTACTGACCAGGAGCTCTATAAGAAACTAAACTATTACTGACCAGGAGCTCTATAAGAAACTAAACTATTACTGACCAGGAGCTCTATAAGAAACTAAACTATTACTGACCAGGAGCTCTATAAGAAACTAAACTATTACTGACCAGGAGCTCTATAAGAAACTAAACTATTACTGACCAGGAGCTCTATAAGAAACTAAACTATTACTGACCAGGAGCTCTATAAGAAACTAAACTATTACTGACCAGGAGCTCTATAAGAAACTAAACTATTACTGACCAGGAGCTCTATAAGAAACTAAACTATTACTGACCAGGAGCTCTATAAGAAACTAAACTATTACTGACCAGGAGCTCTATAAGAAACTAAACTATTACTGACCAGGAGCTCTATAAGAAACTAAACTATTACTGACCAGGAGCTCTATAAGAAACTAAACTATTACTGACCAGGAGCTCTATAAGAAACTAAACTATTACTGACCAGGAGCTCTATAAGAAACTAAACTATTACTGACCAGGAGCTCTATAAGAAACTAAACTATTACTGAAGGAGCTCTATAAGAAACTAAACTATTACTGACCAGGAGCTCTATAAGAAACTAAACTATTACTGACCAGGAGCTCTATAAGAAACTAAACTATTACTGACCAGGAGCTCTATAAGAAACTAAACTATTACTGACCAGGAGCTCTATAAGAAACTAAACTATTACTGACCAGGAGCTCTATAAGAAACTAAACTATTACTGACCAGGAGCTCTATAAGAAACTAAACTATTACTGACCAGGAGCTCTATAAGAAACTAAACTATTACTGACCAGGGGCTCTATAAGAAACTTCAGGCCGTGAAATGTAAAAACGCATGCGGACCTGATCGCATCCTAAATGAGATGCTCAAACTCACTAGTGCAACATTTCAATTGGCTATATTAAAACTGTGTAATTTGATCCTGAGTGTAGGTTAATTCCCTGACATCTGGAATCAAGGACTCATAACCCCAATCTTTAAGAGCGGAGACAAATTTGACCGTAACAATTACAGAGGCATTTGTGTGAACAGTAACCTGGGGAAGATTTTCTGTAGTATTATAAATGTAAGATTTCTAAACTTCCTCTTGGGTAAAAGCCACATTGAATTAATACCAAAACATTGCACGACTGATCATATTTACACCCTACAGACCCTGATAGATAAACATGTCTACCAAAATAATACCAAAATATACACTTGCTTTATCAACTTCCAAAAAACATTTGATTCTATTTGGCATACAGGAATGTTCTACAAAGTTGTTGAAAGTGGTGCAGGGGGTAAAACATATGACATAATTAAATCAATGTATACTGGCAATATGCACAGCATTAAAATTGGCAAGAAAAGAACAGAATTATTTAACCAGGGGTGAGGCCTACGCCAGGGTTGCAATCTGAGCCCTGCATTCTTCAATATTTACCTTAACGAATTGGTCACTATTCTAGAAAAATCCTCAGCCACTGGTGTTAGTCTCCACAATTCAGAAGTTAAATGCCTACTTTTCGCAGATCAAATCAAAATCAAATGTATTTATATAGCCCTTCATACATCAGCTGATATCTCAAAGTGCTGTACAGAAACCCAGCCTAAAACCCCAAACAGCAAGCAATGCAGGTGTAGAAGCACGGTGGATAGGAAAAACTCCCTAGAAAGGCCAAAACCTAGGAAGAAACCTAGAGAGGAACCAGGCTATGTGGGGTGGCCAGTCCTCTTCTGGCTGTGCCGGGTGGAGATTATAACAGAACATGGCCAAGATGTTCAAATGTTCATAAATGACCAGCATGGTCGAATAATAATAAGGCAGAACAGTTGAAACTGGAGCAGCAGCACGGTCAGGTGGACTGGGGACAGCAAGGAGTCATTATGTCAGGTAGTCCTGGGGCACGGTCCTAGGGCTCAGGTCCTCCGAGAGAGAGAAAGAAAGAGAGAATTAGAGAGAGCATATGTGGGGTGGCCAGTCCTCTTCTGGCTGTGCCGGGTGGAGATTATAACAGAACATGGCCAAGATGTTCAAATGTTCATAAATTACCAGCATGGTCGAATAATAATAAGGCAGAACAGTTGAAACTGGAGCAGCAGCACGGCCAAGTGGACTGGGGACAGCAAGGAGTCATCATGTCAGGTAGTCCTGGGGCATGGTCCTAGGGCTCAGGTCCTCCGAGAGAGAGAAAGAACGAGAGAAGGGGAGAATTAGAGAACGCACACTTAGATTCACACAGGACACCGGATAGGACAGGAGAAGTACTCCAGATATGACAAACTGACCCTAGCCCCCCGACACATAAACTACTGCAGCATAAATACTGGAGGCTGAGACAGGAGGGGTCAGGAGACACTGTGGCCCCATCCGAGGACCCCCCAGGACAGGGCCAAACAGGAAGGATATAACCCCACCCACTTTGCCAAAGCACAGCCCCCACACCACTAGAGGGATATCTTCAATCACCAACTTACCATCCTGAGACAAGGCTGAGTATAGCCCACAAAGTTCTCCGCCACGGCACAACCCAAGGGGGGCGCCAACCCAGACATGATGACCACATCAGTGAATCAACCCACTCAGGTGATGCACCCCTTCCAAGAACAGCATGAGAGAGCCCCAGTAAGCCAGTGACTCAGCCCCAGTAATAGGGTTAGAGGCAGAGAATCCCAGTGGAAAGAGGGGAACCGGCCAGGCAGATACAGCAAGGGCGGTGCGTTGCTCCAGAGCCTTTCCGTTCACCTTCCCGCTCCTGGGCCAGACTACACTCAATCATATGACCCACTGAAGAGATGAGTCTTCAGTAAAGACTTAAAGGTTGAGACCGAGTTTGCGTCTCTGACATGGGTAGGCAGACCGTTCCTTAAAAATGGAGCTCTATAGGAGAAAGCCCTGCCTCCAGCTGTTTGCTTAGAAATTCTAGGGACAATTAGGAGGCCTGCGTCTTGTGACCGTAGCGTACGTGTAGGTATGTACGGCAGGACCAAATCAGAGAGATAGGTAGGAGCAAGCCCATGAAATGCTTTGTAGGTTAGCAGTAAAACCTTGAAATCAGCCCTTGCTTTGACAGGAAGCCAGTGTAGAGAGGATAGCACTGGAGTAATATGATCACATTTTTTGGTTCTAGTCAGGATTCTAGCAGCCGTATTTAGCACTAACTGAAGTTTATTTAGTGCTTTATCCGGGTAGCCGGAAAGTAGAGCATTGCAGTAGTCTAACCTAGAAGTGACAAAAGCATGGATTAATTTTTCTGCATCATTTTTGGACAGAAAGTTTCTGATTTTTGCAATGTTACGTAGATGGAAAAAAGCTGTCCTTGAAATGGTCTTGATATGTTCTTCAAAAGAGAGATCAGGGGCCGGAGTAACGCCGAGGTCCTTCACAGTTTTATTTGAGACGACTGTACAACCATTAAGATTAATTGTCAGATTCAACAGAAGATCTCTTTGTTTCTTGGGACTTAGAACAAGCATCTCTGTTTTGTCCGAGTTTAAAAGTAGAAAGTTTGCAGCCATCCACTTCCTTATGTCTGAAACACATGCTTCTAGCAAGGGCAATTTTGGGGCTTCACCATGTTTCATTGAAATGTACAGCTGTGTGTCATCCGCATAGCAGTGAAAGTTAACATTATGTTTTCGAATAACATCCCCAAGAGGTAAAATATATAGTGAAAACAATAGTGGTCCTAAAACGGAACCTTGAGGAACACCGAAATTTACAGTTGATTTGTCAGAGGACAAACCATTCACAGAGACAAACTGATATCTTTCCGACAGATAAGATCTAAACCAGGCCATAACTTGTCCGTGTACACCAATTTGGGTTTCCAATCTCTCCAAAAGAATGTGGTGATCGATGGTATCAAAAGCAGCACTAAGGTCTAAGAGCACGAGGAAAGATGCAGAGCCTGGGTCCGATGCCATTAAAATGTCATTTACCACCTTCACAAGTGCCGTCTCAGTGCATTGATGGGGTCTAAAACCAGACTGAAGCATTTTGTATACATTCTTTGTCTTCTGGAAGGCAGTGAGTTGCTGCGCAACAGCCTTCTCTAAAAATGTTGAGAGGAATGGAATATTCGATATAGGCCTATAGTTTTTTATATTTTCTGGGTCAAGGTTTGGCTTTTTCAAGAGAGGCTTTATTACTGCCAATTTTAGTGAGTTTGGTACACATCCGGTGGATAGAGAGCCGTTTATTATGTTCAACATAGGAGGGCCAAGCACAGGAAGCAGCTCTTTCAGTAGTTTAGTTGGAATAGGGTCCAGTATGCAGCTCGAAGGTTTAGAGGCCATGATTATTTTCATCATTGTGTCAAGAGATATAGTACTAAAACACTTGAGCGTCTCTCTTGATCCTAGGTCCTGGCAGAGTTGTGCAGACTCAGGACAACTGAGCTTTGAAGGAATACGCAGATTTAAAGAGGAGTCCGTAATTTGCTTTCTAATAATCATAATCTTTTCCTCAAAGAAGTTCATGAATTTATCACTGCTAAAGTGAAAGTCATCCTCTCTTGGGGAATGCTGCTTTTTAGTTAGCTTTGCGACAGTATCAAAAAGGAATTTCGGATTGTTCTTATTTTCCTCAATTAAGTTAGAAAAATAGGATGATCGAGCAGCAGTAAGGGCTCTTCGGTACTGCACGGTACTGTCTTTCCAAGCTAGTCGGAAGACTTCCAGTTTGGTGTGGCGCCATTTCCGTTCCAATTTTCTGGAAGCTTGCTTCAGATCTCGGGTATTTTCTGTGTACCAGGGAGCTAGTTTCTTATGAGAAATGTTTTTAGTTTTTAGGGGTGCAACTGCATCTAGGGTATTGCGCAAGGTTAAATTGAGTTCCTCAGTTAGGTGGTTAACTGATTTTTGTCCTCTGGCGTCCTTGGGTAGACAGAGGGAATCTGGAAGGACATCAAGGAATCTTTGTGTTGTCTGTGAATTTATAGCACGACTTTTGATGTTCCTTGGTTGGGGTCTGAGCAGATTATTTGTTGCAATTGCAAACGTAATAAAATGGTGGTCCGATAGTCCAGGATTATGAGGAAAAACATTAAGATCCACAACATTTATTCCACGGGACAAACCTAGGTCCAGCGTATGACTGTGACAGTGAGTGGGTCCAGAGACATGTTGCACAAAAAAAACCACTAAGTCGATGATGGCTTCGAAAGCCTTTTGGAGTGGGTCTGTGGACTTTTCCATGTGAATATTAAAGTCACCAAAGATTAGAATATTATCTGCTATGACTACAAGGTCCGATAGGAATTCAGGGAACTCAGTGAGAAACGCTGTATATGGCCCAGGAGGCCTGTAAACAGTAGCTATAAAACGTGATTGAGTGGGCTGCATAGATTTCATGACTAGAAGCTCAAAAGACGAAAACGTCATTTTTTTTTTGTAAATTGACATTTGCTATTGTAAATGTTAGCAACACCTCCACCTTTGCGGGATGCACGGGGGATATGGTCACTAGTGTAACCAGGAGGTGAGGCCTCATTTAACACAGTAAATTCATCAGGCTTAAGCCATGTTTCAGTCAGGCCAATCACATCAAGATTATGATCAGTGATTAGTTCATTGACTATAATTGCCTTTGAAGTAAGGGATCTAACATTAAGTAGCCCTATTTTTAGATGTGAGGTATCATGATCTCTGATGATCTCTGATGACCTATGCCTTCTGTCACATACAGCACATGGCCTACAGCAGTGCCTGGACCTGCTAGAGCAGTACTGCAAGACCTGGGCCTTGGCAGTAAACCCCAAAACGACTAAAATAATGATTTTCCAAAGAAGATACACATCTCAAGGAATTAGACCAAAGTTCTCAATTGGTACAAATTATATAGAGTACTGCACACACTACAATTATTTAGGTTTAAAAATAAGCGAAGCTGGCCACCTTAATGATGCAGTGAATAAACTGAGAGAGAAAGCACACTGGACACTACGCCATTAAAAAACAAATTCAAAATAAAATACCTATTAAATTTGACTAAAAGTAATTGAATGTGTCATTGAACCAATTTCACTTAAAGCCAGCGAGGTGTGGGGTCCACTTAAAGCCAGCGAGGTGTGGGGTCCACTTGCAAAACAAGATTTCATCAAATGGGACAAACACCCCATTGAAACCCTGCATGCAGAGTTCTGTAAGATTCTCCTACATGTCCAGACGAAAACTACAAACAATGCATGCAGGGCAGAATTAGGCCAATAACCACTAATAATAAAAACTCAAAAAATAGCAATTAATTTTTGGAAACATACAGTGACCCCCCTCTCATATCATTACCAAGCCCTGCAATGCCAGAGATGAGCAAAGAAAAGTGTCCCCTCATCCAGCTGGTCCTGGGGCTGAGTTCACAAACCTGTTTTACTAACACACTGAAGCCTCAGTCCCCTCATCCAGCTGGTCCTGGGG
>NC_068444.1:11153138-11188138 GCF_023373465.1 Oncorhynchus keta | reverse complement strand
GCCATAAGGACCACTCACTACTCCACTTCCCATAACAACATCCCCTTTAGTTATTATTGTAACAGGAGAGGAAAAGTTAGTGGGAACTACAGTGTGCATATTCCGGACTCTCTTGATGGGAGAGCGGAGCAGGGATCTTAACTCTTAGCTGGTGGGGTAGTAGGTAGGACAGATGAGTAGAGGGGATCAAGCTCTCTTAAAATCCTGCTGTCTCTGGTCAGCACGGCAAGCTCTCGTCCCTTGCTCTAATTCTCTTTCTGTGTATATTTTTCTGCTGATCACCTCTTCCTCCCGCCACAACCTTACACCTTCACTTCCTGTATGTCTGCTTCTCTTTTACTTTCTCTCTCCTTCCCTCCATCGTCATGGTGATAACGTAGCCGGTCTCTAACCTCGTAGTGTCCTCTCTGTCTTCTCCTCTCATGACCATTACAGTTTCCTCTCTCCTCAACTCTCCCTCAGTTCTTCATCCTCTCTGCCCCGCACCCTGTCCCAGTCAGCCTCTCATTATATTCACCCACCAGAATGTGGAACAGCTTCACTTCATGTGATTATAAAACCACAAAGTGTAGTTCTGGCTGGAGAGCTGCTTCTTAGCCAGAGAGCTGCTGCTGTGTGTCCGTCTGCAGTCTGCACTCAACCTGACTTCTCTTTGCTCTGACCGACAAGACACAAAAACAAAAACAAAAAATCCACCAACCCACACTAGATGGGTCAGCCGGCCCGGGTCGGTGACTGCTTCACTTTTCCCCGTGTCTGCCTCATTGCTCTCAGGATGCTGGCACTCGTCCATCAAATGATGAACTAGTGACCTGAACTGGAGAAATGTTTGAACTGTGTATGCATCAGCAAGTTTAACAACGAAACAAGGAATCTCGTAAACAAAGCTGCATGGTTTATCATTTGGTACGCTACTCAAGCAGTCAGAGATCACTCAAATTACACGAGGGGCCCATTAAATGTGATTATTCTATGGGACTAATATTGTGACATCACCATTTTCCTGCTACCTGGGTTTAAATACCATCTAAGGTGTTTCAATTACTTTCACAAACATTTTATTTTCTTCTTCTTTAGAGAATAATACAAGTAGTTGAATATTTGGAAGTGTATTTGGAAATACACTTGGAAAGTTTTGTCATGAATTTGAAAATACTGAAATACAAAGACAAGTGTATTTTCAAATGTAAACATTTGAACCCAGGTCTGTTTGATCCTAGGGCTTTTTTAAATGTATTTGAAGAATAATTCAAATAGTAGTTACAGGAAAGCTTTTTTATTTAAAAAAAAATATTTTTTTACATTCAAATACTTGAAATATAAGTAGTTGATTTGGCAACATTACTTGAAAAATACTCAAATACACAGAAAATAACTATTTCAAATACAAATACTTAAATAGGCATGTACTTGAACCCAAGTCTGCTGGATTGTTCTGGCAGAGATGGCTCAGCTGTTTTTCACTAGATGTGCTTCTTGTGAAGGTCACACAGTTCATGTTCTATTCAAGACCGGACCACAACGTGTAATCCATAAAAACCCTATCCAGACGCCTCCTGCTGTCAGGCAGGGGATTGGAATGGCGGGCCAGGACCGAGAGGATGGAGAGACCCAGACCTGTCCTATTCTGCAATCCTTCAAAAACAAACAAAACTCACACACACACACTCGCTAACACACACACTCAGACCCGACCCATACTGCAGTATAGCTGACACTACACACACACACGTAATGTCTGTACCTTAGAACTGTGAGTTATAGGATGGCTGCCTCAAATGAAACATGGACCAATACATTTCATGAGAGATGTCCCAGTGTAAGTCCACTGTGGACTTCAATAAGCCATAGGATCGACCACACTAGAGCCTTCCCAGCTTCCCAGCTTCCCGGCTTCCCAGCTTCCCGGCTTCCCAGCTTCCCGGCTTCCCAGCTTCCCGGCTTCCCGGCATCACGGCCTCCCGGCTTCTCGGCTTCCCAGCTTCCCGGCTTCCCGGCTTCCCAGCTTCCCGGCTTCCCGGCTTCCCGGCTTCCCGGCTTCTCGGCTTCCCGGCTTCACGGCTTCCCGGCTTCTCGGCTTCCCGGCTTCACGGCTTCCCGGCTTCTCGGCTTCCCGGCTTCACGGCTTCACGGCTTCCCGGCTTCACGGCTTCCCGGCTTCTCGGCTTCCCGGCTTCACGGCTTCCCGGCTTCACGGCTTCACGGCTTCCCGGCTTCTCGGCTTCCCGGCTTCTCGGCTTCCCGGCTTCCCGGCTTCCCAGCTTCCCGGCTTCCCGGCTTCTCGGCTTCCCGGCTTCCCGGCTTCCCGGCTTCCCGGCTTCTCGGCTTCCCAGCTTCCCGGCTTCCCAGCTTCCCGGCTTCACGGCTTCTCTGCTTCCCGGCTTCCCGGCTTCACGGCTTCCCGGCTTCCCGGCTTCCCAGCTTCGCAGTTTCCCAGGATCTGAAAACCATACGTTTCTTAGAGCTTGGTGAGAATGTGGTTGTCCTCTGGTTATTTTGCATACAACTTTCCCACAACCTTCTAGGAATGGTACAGGATACCAAGCTAGCACAGAACATTCCAAGCACAGCATTTTTTAAAGTTGGGAATTTCAGTACTTCAGCTTGATGTTTCCTACAGATTTCCTCATGGTTCTATTGAAAGTCATGTTCTCAGAACTTACAGAGAATGGTAAGAAACAACGTTCTTCTGTAGGAATTTCAGTACTTCAGCTTGATGTTTCCTACAGGTTTCCTCGTGGTTCTTCTCAGAACGTTAAGAAAACATTCCCTAAAAACCATAAGAAAACAGTAACATTCAAAGAACGTTATTTAAAAATTCTCAGCGTTAACAAATCTTCTATCTTCTAGTGTGTTGGTCTAATGATCTTAATTAGTGTTTTTTATTTGAATTAAAAAGGGGTCTGTTTGAGTAGACTAAAATGAACAGCATTGTATGAAATGTTATGTTAGCTCCATCCTGGTGGCGCAGTGGACTAATTCCATGGATGAAAATTGCAAGTTTGAATCTCACTGACGCCATGCCAGAGTAAAAAAGAATGTTTTCGTATTGATTAATTCCTAAGCACATGAATTTCCTCATGTCCTATCCGTGCCTGGAGTGCAAAACAGTTACACTACGCTAGCAGTCAATACGTCTTTCTTAAACATTCAGTGAAAGTTAAGAATGTTATTCAAAAACCTCCAAATAACTTTTACATTTAGTTCAAAACATTTCCTACATTTAGAGAATGTTCTCAGAACTTAGGTATTTAATTACCTTGAAATAAAATGTTCTCAGAACCTCCCTGCAACCTAAAAATGTACGTTCCCAGGACAGGTGACACTTTCTGTTTCTGTTCTCAGAACCTTTAAAAAAACGGTTTGTTTTACTTGTCGGGAAACTTGTGGCTTCGTTCCCAGAGGCAACGGGAAACCAAAAACTAACGTTCCAACAACTTCCAAGGAACCAAATGTGCTAGCAGGATTCAGTTCTGTACTATTACAGACTGTATGACCACATAACCAGGCCCTCTGCAGTTCATTGCTGATCAGATCCAGATGCCTCACACACACACACACGCTCTATAACACAGGTCTGAAATACTAACAAGATGGCACCGACAGACACAGTCGCCCTGTTTCTAGCTCCTAGCCAAGATTGCAGTATTTTTTTTTTTCTTACATTATTTGCTCAGAGTGTTTCTAGTATTACCTACAGTCAAGAATAACAACTTTTGGACATTAGATTGGCGATCACTCAACAGAAATACGACCAGAAATTGGACTTCCATGACCTGGATCCTTAGTTTGGACTCCCCGAGACAGACCCATTCATCTCGGGTACGACTTCAACACGTCAATGCCGGAGAAGAGGGAGCAGAGGTGGGCTTTCTGTCAGGTGGCAAGCAGATCATCTACCACTTCTGAGTATATTACTCGCTAACGTTCAGTCCCTGGACAATAATGTAGACGAGCTCAGGTTGAGGATCTCCTTCCAGAGAGACATCAGGGACTGTGCTGTTTTATGGAATTATGGCTCTCTCCAGATATATTGTCCCTGTCATTAAGAACGAACAACTGACGTTTCTCATGATTAACAACTCATGGTGTGATTGTGGTAACGTACAGGAACTCAAGTTATTTTGTTCTCCCGATCTGGAATTCCTCACCATCAAATGCATTTCTTCACAAGAACATTTTCTTTGTTTATTAGCACTGCCGTGTGTATTCCCCCAAGCGGGCACCACAATGGCTCTCAAGGAACTGGACTTTGTGCAAACTGGAAACCGCATATCCTGAGGCAACATTTACTGTAGCTGGGGACTTTAACAAAGGAAATCTGAGGAAAACGCACCTGAAATTCTGCCAACACATCTCTTGTACTAGATGCGGAGAGATCATGCTTGACCAGTGTTACTTTTTCTTCCGGGACGGCTACAAGGCCCTCCCCTGCCCTCCCTTTGGCAAATTAGATCACACACTCCTGCTCCTCCCCGCCTATAGGCAGAAACTTAAGGAGGAACCACTCGTGGTAAGGATTGTTCAACATTTGTCTGTCCAATAGGAATCTATGCTTCAAGACTGTTTTGATCACGTGGACTGGGAAATGTTCCAGGTCGCCTCTGGGAATAGCATCGACGACGACACTGACTCGATGACTGGGTTCATCAGGAAGTGCATAGAGGATGTTGTTCCCAGGGTGATGATTAGAAATGACCCAAACAAAAAACATGGATAGATGGCAGCATTTGTTCAAAACTGAAATCCCGAACCACAGCATTTAACCACGGCAAGGTGACTGAGAACATGAATATTTACAAACAGACCAGTTTGCCCCCCGTCCTTCATACGGGGGGGCAGGGTAGCCTAGTGGTTAGAGCGTTGGGCTAGTAACCGGAAGGTTGCAAGTTCAAATCCCTGAGCTCACAAGGTACAAATCTGTCGTTCAGCCCCTGAACAGGCAGTTAACCCACTGTTCCTAGGCCGTCATTGAAAATAAGAATTTGTTCTTAACTGACTTTCCTAGTTAAATAAAGGTAAAATTTAAAAAAAATAAAAAATAAGGCATTCAAAGAAGCAAAACGATAGTACAGGTACAAAATGTAGTCACAATTCAATGGCTCAGACTCAAGACGCATGTGGCAAGGACTCCAGACAATTGCGGATTATAAACCAGCCACGTCGCGGACTTCGACACCTCACTTCCGGACGAGATGAACCCATTCTTCAACCTCTTTGAGGACAACAGCATTAAATCCCTAAGCCAGCCCCCGCCACTCACAGGGACTGTGTGCTCCCAATCTACATGGCCGACGTAAGACATTCAAGCGAATTAACCCTCGTAAGGCTGCCGGCACAGACGCCATCCCAAGCAACGTCCTCAGAGCAGACCAGCTAGGTGGACTGTTAAAGGACATATTCAATCTCTCCCTATGCCAGTCTGTTGGCCCAACCTTCTTCAAGATGTCCACCATTGTTCTTGTACCAAAGAAAGTGAAGGTAACTGAACTAAACGACTATCGCCCCATAGCACTCAATTCTGTCACGATGAAGTGTTTAGAGGCTAAATGACACAATTGAGATTTCCACCTGAATAGACATACCCAAAAGTAACTGCTATTCATGTGTAAATACATTTTTTTTTTTTATTTAACCTTTATTTAACCAGGTAGGCAAGTTGAGAACAAGTTCTCATTTACAATTGCGACCAGGCCAAGATAAAGCAAAGCAGTTCGACAGGTACAACGACACAGATTTACACATGGAGTAAAATAAACATACAGTCAATAATACAGTATAAACAAGTCTATATACAATGTGAGCAAATGAGGTGAGAAGGGAGGTAAAGGCAAAAAAGGCCATGGTGGCAAATAAATACAATATAGCAAGTAAAACACTGGAATGGTAGTTTTGCAATGGAAGAATGTGCAAAGTAGAAATAAAAATAATGGGGTGCAAAGGAGCAAAATAAATAAATAAATTAAATACAGTTGGGAAAGAGGTAGTTGTTTGGGCTAAAGTATAGGTGGGCTATGTACAGGTGCAGTAATCTGTAAGATGCTCTGACAGTTGGTGCTTAAAGCTAGTGAGGGAGATAAGTGTTTCCAGTTTCAGAGATTTTTGTAGTTCGTTCCAGTCATTGGCAGCAGAGAACTGGAAGGAGAGGCGGCCAAAGAAAGAATTGGTTTTGGGGGTGACTAGAGAGATATACCTGCTGGAGCGTGTGCTACAGGTGGGAGATGCTATGGTGACCAGCGAGCTGAGATAAGGGGAGACTTTACCTAGCAGGGTCTTGTAGATGACATGGAGCCAGTGGGTTTGGCGACGAGTATGAAGCGAGGGCCAGCCAACGAGAGCGTACAGGTCGCAATGGTGGGTAGTATATGGGGCTTTGGTGACAAAACGGATTGCACTGTGATAGACTGCATCCAATTTGTTGAGTAGGGTATTGAAGGCTATTTTGTAAATGACATCGCCAAAGTCGAGGATCGGTAGGATGGTCAGTTTTACAAGGGTATGTTTGGCAGCATGAGTGAAGGATGCTTTGTTGCGAAATAGGAAGCCAATTCTAGATTTAACTTTGGATTGGAGATGTTTGATATGGGTCTGGAAGGAGAGTTTACAGTCTAACCAGACACCTAAGTATTTGTAGTTGTCCATGTATTCTAAGTCAGAGCCGTCCAGAGTAGTGATGTTGGACAGGCGGGTAGGTGCAGGTAGCGATCGGTTGAAGAGCATGCATTTAGTTTTACTTGTATTTAAGAGCAATTGGAGGTCACGGAAGGAGAGTTGTATGGCATTGAAGCTTGCCTGGAGGGTTGTTAACACAGTGTCCAAAGAAGGGCCGGAAGTATACAGAATGGTGTCGTCTGCGTAGAGGTGGATCAGAGACTCACCAGCAGCAAGAGCGACCTCATTGATGTATACAGAGAAGAGAATTGTCCAAGAATTGAACCCTCTGGCACCCCCATAGAGACTGCCAGAGGACCGGACAGCAGACCCTCCGATTTGACACACTGAAATCTATCAGAGAAGTAGTTGGTGAACCAGGCGAGGCAATCATTTGAGAAACCAAGGCTGTCGAGTCTGCCGATGAGGATGTGGTGATTGACAGAGTCGAAAGCCTTGGCCAGATCAATGAATACGGCTGCACAGTAATGTTTCTTATCGATGGCGGTTAAGATATCGTTTAGGACCTTGAGCTTGGCTGAGGTGCACCCATGACCAGCTCTGAAACCAGATTGCATAGCAGAGAAGGTATGGTGAGATTCGAAATGGTCGGTAATCTGCTTGTTGACTTGGCTTTCGAAGACCATAGAAAGGCATGGTAGGATAGATATAGGTCTGTAGCAGTTTGGGTCAAGAGTGTCCCCCCCTTTGAAGAGGGGGATGACCGCAGCTGCTTTCCAATCTTTGGGAATCTCAGACGACACGAAAGAGAGGTTGAACAGGCTAGTAATAGGGGTGGCAACAATTTCGGCAGATAATTTTAGAAAGAAAGGGTCCAGATTGTCTAGCCCGGCTGATTTGTAGGGATCCAGATTTTTCAGCTCTTTCAGAACATCAGCTGAATGGATTTGGGAGAAGGAGAAATGGGGAAGGCTTGGGCGAGTTGCTGTTGGGGGTGCAGTGCTGTTGACCGGGGTAGGAGTAGCCAGGTGGAAAGCATGGCCAGCCGTAGAAAAATGCTTCTTGAAATTCTCAATTATGGTGGATTTATCAGTGGTGACAGTGTTTCCTATCTTCAGTGCAGTGGGCAGCTGGGAGGAGGTGTTCTTATTCTCCATGGACTTTATAGTGTCCCAGAACTTTTTTGAGTTAGTGTTGCAGGAAGCAAATTACTGCTTGAAAAAGCTAGCCTTGGCTTTTCTAACTGCCTGTGTATAACGGTTTCTAGCTTCCCTGAACAGCTGCATATCACGGGGGCTGTTCGATGCTAATGCAGAACGCCATAGGATGTTTTTGTGTTGGTTAAGGGCAGTCAGGTCTGGGGAGAACCAAGGGCTATATCTGTTCCTGGTTCTAAATTTCTTGAATGGGGCATGTTTATTTAAGATGGTTAGGAAGGCATTTAAAAAAATATCCAGGCATCCTCTACTGACGGGATGAGATCAATATCCTTCCAGGATACCCCGGCCAGGTCGATTAGAAAGGCCTGCTCGCTGAAGTGTTTCAGGGAGCGTTTTACAGTGATGAGTGGAGGTCGTTTGACCGCTGACCCATTACGGATGCAGGCAATGAGGCAGTGATCGCTGAGATCTTGGTTGAAGACAGCAGAGGTGTATTTAGAGGGGAAGTTGGTTAGGATGATATCTATGAGGGTGCCCGTGTTTAAGGCTTTGGGGGGGGTGCCTGGTAGGTTCATTGATAATTTGTGTGAGATTGAGGGCATCAAGTTTAGATTGTAGGATGGCTGGGGTGTTAAGCATGTTCCAGTTTAGGTCGCCTAGCAGCACGAGCTCTGAAGATAGATGGGGGGCAATCAGTTCACATATGGTGTCCAGAGCACAGCTGGGGGCAGAGGGTGGTCTATAGCAGGCGGCAACGGTGAGAGACTTGTTTTTAGAGAGGTGGATTTTTAAAAGTAGAAGTTCACATTGTTTGGGTACAGACCTGGATAGTAGGACAGAACTCTGCAGGCTATCTTTGCAGTAGATTGCAACACCGCCCCCTTTGGCAGTTCGATCTTGTCTGAAAATGTTGTAGTTTGGAATTAAAATTTATGAATTTTTGGTGGTCTTCCTAAGCCAGGATTCAGACACAGCTAGAACATCCGGGTTGGCAGAGTGTGCTAAAGCAGTGAATAGAACAAACTTAGGGAGGAGGCTTCTAATGTTAACATGCATGAAACCAAGGCTATTACGGTTACAGAAGTCATCAAAAGAGAGCGCCTGGGGAATAGGAGTGGAGCTAGGCACTGCAGGGCCTGGATTCACCTCTACATCGCCAGAGGAACATAGGAGGAGAAGAATAAGGGTGCGGCTAAAAGCAATAAGAATTGGTCATCTAGAACGTCTGGAACAGAGAGTAAAAGGAGGTTTCTGGGGGCAATAAAATAGCATCAAGGTATAATGTACAGACAAAGGTATGGTAGGATGTGAACACAGTGGAGGTAAACCCATGTATTGAGTGATGAAGAGAGAGATATTGTCTCTAGAAACATAATTGAAACCAGGAGATGTCATTGCATGTGTGGGTGGTGGAACTAATAAGTTGGATAAGGTATAGTGAGCAGGACTAGAGGCTCCACAGTGAAATAAGCCAATAAACACTAACCGGAACAGCAATGGACAAGACATATTGACATTAAGGAGAGGCATCCTTAGTTGAGTGATCAAAAGGGTCCAGTGAGTGGAGAGGTTGGTTGGGGGTCACAGCGATTTAGACAGCTAGCCAGGCCATCGGTAGCAAGCTAGCATAGGATGGAGGTCTGTTGTTAGCCAGCTCTTGCGTTCCGTCAGTAGATTAGTGGGGTTCCGTGTGGTAGAGGGGATTAATCCAAATCACACAACAAAATAAAAAATAAATAAAATAAAAATAAAAACAATATATATAGTTATAGAGGCCCAAGAAGAAACATAATAATAATAAAAATAAATAAATAAATTGTCCGATTGTCTAATCTGAGAGCAGCCGGTAAAACAGCTAACGGTTAGCAGGCCGCAGATGGGCGTTCAGGTAACGTCGCGACGGAGGAGCCAGCCGGATCTCCTTCGGGTAGATAACGTCGGCAGTCCAGTTGTGAAGGCCCGGTAGGCAGTAAAACGGGTCCGGATAGGTGACTCCGTTCCGAGCCGCGCTGCGCCGTACAAAACTGGCGATAGATTTTTGAGCTAAAGGATAGCTGATGACCACAAACCGTGGTTAGCTGAATACTAACGATTTTCCAGTAAAGAAGCTAACTAGCTTCTGAACTAGCTTCTGATTAGCTTCTGGATTAGCTTCTGGGCTAGCTTCTGGCTAGCTCCTGGCTAGCTTCTGGCAAGCTTCTTGGAGTCTCTGGCTAGCTTCTTGGAGGATTGCAGATTTGAGGTAAATAATACTTATTCATAAATATAAATTATATATAAATATAAAATATAATATAAATATAAATTGGTGAGGCGGGTTGCAGGAGAGTGTTTTGAAGATGAGTTGATGGAAAATAAAAATAAAATGTATGTGAAAAAAGTTGTAAATATATATATATACAGGACACGACAAGACGAGGACAAAAGACGTCTGAACTGCTATGCCATCTCGGAAAAATGATTCATGACTCTGACATGCCAAAACGAGGTATGTTTGGAAGGAAGGCATCTGGGAGATTATGAGGAAAGCATCAGAAGATAGATAGGAGTTAGATGGTACAGAATACACAAGATCAAGCACACATAAAATATCAATTTTTAATAGATTTTATTTTGAAAGTATTCTTTCATTGACAAGCTATAAGTGAATTATTGATTCCCAGAGCTAGAAACACATCAGATGGCTTCCACATCATGTTAACAATATCAGAAAAAACATAGGATTGACAGACCTAACAACTAGAAATGGGCAGACGTTTTAGTAAGTGTCCCTAAACCTCTCCAAAGTGGCATATATCAGTAAATTAGATCATTCCAGTGCTATTACATTTTTTTAAAATCACTAAATGATATTTGTTCAGTATAAAACACAATTTCTACCATATCAACCTCACTCAAACATTGTGGTGGTGTTATGGGGTATCCATGGTACATTCAAGTGTCCTTTCAACCTCTCCAAAGTGTCCGGATGTGGTAATTGCAATGTTTTTGCACACTGGATGTCCCTAAAAGTTATTGTTCACTATAAAAACAACATCTCTACAACACCAATCTCTCTCTCGAATGTTGCAGTGGTATCGGGGGACATACAGGGGATAACCATGTGTTTTTTCAACCTCTCTAAAGTGCCTGAACATTTAGCCTAGGCATTTCAAATGTATTGGTACCACATACAAATGAACTGTTTACAAAAACAACATACATTACCGGTCAAAAGTTTGGACACACCAAATCATTCAATGGTTTTTCTTTATTTTTACTATTTTATACATTGTAGAATAATAGTGAAGATATCAGAACAATGAAATAACACATATGGAATCATGTAGTAAACAAAAACAAATCAAAATATATGTTCTATTTTAGATTATTCAAAGTAGCCATATTTTTGCTTTGCACACTCTTGACATTCTCTCAACCAGTTTCACCTGAAATTATTTTCCAATAGTCTTGAAGAAGTTCCCACATATGCTGAGCACTTGCTGGCTGCACATGTTGGTTGCTTTTCCTTCATTCTGCAGTCAAACTCATCCCAAACCATCTCAATTGGGTTGAGGTCGGGTGATTGTGGAGGTCAGGTCATCTCATGCAGCACTCCATCACTCTCTTTGGTCAAATAGCCCTTACACAGCCTGGAGGTGCGTTGAGTCATTGTCCTGTTGAAAAACAAATGATAGTCCCACTAAGTGCAAACCAGATGGGATGGCGTATCACTGCAGAATTCTGTGGAAGCCATGCTGGTAAAGTGTGCCTTGAATTCTAAATAAATCACTGAGAGTGTCAACAGCAAAACAACCCGACACAATCACACCTTCTCCTCCATGCTTCACGGTGGGAAACACACAATCGGTTCACCTACTCCGCGTCTCACAAAGACACGGCGATTGGAACCAAAAATCTCACATTTGGACTCATCAGACCAAATGACAGATTTTCACTGGTCTAATGTCCATTGCTCGTGTTTCTTGGCCCAAGCAAGTCTTTTCTTCTTATTGGTGCCCGTTAGTAGTGGTTTCTTTGCAGCAATTCGACCACGAAGGCCTGATTCACGTAGTCTCCTCTGAACAGTTGATGTTGAGATGTGTCTGTTACTTGATCTCTGTGAAGCATTTATTTGGGCTGTAATTTCTGAGGCTGGTAACTGTAATGATCTTATCCTCTGCAGCAAAGGCAACTCTGGTCTTCCTTTCCTGTGGCAGTACTCATGAGAGCTAGTTTCATCACAGCGCTTGAGGGTTTTGCCCTAGATGCCCTAGAAGAATGCCATAGAAGAAACTTTCAAAGTTCTTCACATTTCCTGGATCGAATGCCCTTCATGTCTTAAAGTAATGGGCTGTCTTTTCTCTTTGCTTATTTGAGCTGTTCTTGCAATTATATGGACTTGGTCTTTCTTCTGTATTTTATTTATTTATTTCACCTTTATTTAACCAGGTAGGCAAGTTGAGAACAAGTTCTCATTTACATAAAACAACACAGAGTTTCACATGGAGTAAAACAAACATACAGTCAATAATACAGTAGAAAAATAAGTCTATATACAATGTGAGCAAATGAGGTGAGATAAGGGAGGTAAAGGCAAAAAAAAAAGGCCATGGTGGCGAAGTAATTACAATATAGCAAATAAAACACTGGAATGGTAGATTTGCAGTGGAAGAATGTGCAAATGTGTTCGAATGTGTTCGATATTCTTAGTTTTTAACTTTTTTCCCTCTTGAAAAGCCATCTTTTATGCTAAAGTGATGAAATTAAAGCGATGAAATCTGTCTACAATGTAATGTAGCGTGCTCGGTGCGTCTCGTCTCTGAGCCAGGTAGCAATAGTTTGCATTACGCATAAAAGGTTCTAGGCCTTGCTTTTTCTCACCCAGGTCAACTCTATATCCCTGGAAAGCTTATCTCATTGCCTACAATAATGCCAATGTGCCATAGTAGCCAATTCCCTGTGTAATGGATGCCTATGGCGTGTAAGCAAGACATATCTTATTTTTCATGATCAAATATATAGTCACTCGGTAAACATTCAGAGTTGCCATTAAGTCATACATCATCAGATAACACTGGCAATAGGGGAGGATTCATTTCAGACTTCCCATGTAGCTTCAGCTCAAACACAGACCAAGTCGATATGTTTGCTGTTTGGTGTAAACGTTATGTAACATAAACATTTTGACTCTCGGGGCTCGTGATCAATAATGTTAGGGCACAGGCAGACAAATAAGACATCCTCATGATCTGTGGCGTACCGGCTATCATTGTGAATCAACATGTTCCGTGTTCATTTTGTTTATGCTTCACAACGCTAATCGGAACGTAGGGAGCAGCCTTCTTGAAATGAGGTCATCGGCTTGACCTGCTCTAATAGTTTCATATGCCCATATATGGTAGTAGGTCTCATCAAAGAATTTAAGGCACAGATCAATAGCCAAGATACTCAGCTTTCCCGAAGAGCACCCTGTTTTTGCAGATAGGGCCACCGTTCTCATACCAGACTGAATTTAATTTAAAAAATCAATTAGGGACCCCAAATATGGCGAATTTACATTTAAGAGGTTAAGGATCATATCACCTCCACATTACCCAACACCCTAGACCCACTACAATTTGTATACTGCCCCTACAGATCCATGGATGACCATTGACTGCACACTTCCCTCTCCCACCTGACCTAGAGGAGTACTTACACTGCCTGCAGAAAGTCTTCACACTCCTTTACATTTTACACGTTCTGTTGTGTTACAGCCTGAATTTGAAAATGTATTCAATTGAAATTTTGTGCCACTGATCTACACATAATACCCCAAAATGTCGAAGTGGAATTACATTTTTTGACATTTTGGTATATTAATAAACTCAGCAAAAAAAAAAGAAACATCCTCTCATTGTCAACTGCATTTATTTTGAGAAAACTTAACATGTGTAAATATTTGTATGAACATATCAAGGTTCAACAACTGAGACATAAACGGAGCAAGTTCCACAGACAGGTGACTAACAGAAATTGAACAATGTGTTCCTGAAGAAAGGGGGGGTCAAAATCAAAAGGAACAATCAGTATCTGGTGTGGCCACCAGCTTCATTAAGTACTGCAGTGCATCTCCTCCTCATGGACTGCACCAGATTTGCCAGTTATTGCTGTGAGAGCCCTCAATACATCCTCTCTCAGCCTATTGCGGATAGTCTGAGCACTGATGGAGGGATTATGTGTTCCTGGTGTAACCCGGGTAGTTGTTTTTGCCATCCTGTACCTGTCCTGCAGGTGTGATGTTCGGATGTACCGATCCTGTGCAGGTGTTGTTACACATGGTCTGCCACTGCGAGGACGATCAGCTGTCCGTCCTGTTTCCCTGTAGCTCTGTCTTAGGTGTCTCACAGTACGGACATTGCAATTTCTTGCCTTGGCCACATCTGCAGTTCTCATGCCTCCTTGCAGCATTCCTAAGGCACGTTCACTTAGATGAGCAGGGACACTGGGCATCTTTCTTTTGGTGTTTTTCAGAGTCATTAGAAAGACCTCTTAGTGTCCTAAGTTTTCATAACTGTGACCTTAATTGCCTACTGTCTGTAAGCTGTTAGTGTCTTAACGACCGTTCCACAGGTGCATGTTCATTAATTGTTTATGGTTCATTGAACAAGCATGGAAAACAGTGTTTAAACACTTTACAATGAAGATCGGTGAAGATATCTGGATTTGTATCTTATCTTTGAAAGACAGGGTCCTGAAAAAGGGATGTTTCTTTTTTTGTTGAGTTCATATATTCAACCCCATTTGTTCTGGCAAGCCTAAATAAAACATGTGCTAAACAAGTCGCATAATAAATTGCATGGACTCACTCTGTGTGCAATAAATGTGGTTAACAGGATTTTATAATGATTACCCAATCTTTGTACCCCACACATACAATTATCTGTAAGGTCCCTCAGTCGAGTAGTGAATTTCAAGCACATATTCACCCACAAGAAAAGGGTCTGAATGCTGATGTAAATAAGCTAAAGCCCTGTTTTCGCTTTGTCATTATGGGGTACTGTGATGTCATTATGGATTATTGTGTGTAGATTGATGATGACATTTTTTTATTTAATCTATTTTAGAATAAGGCTCTAACGTAACAAAATGTGGAAAAGGTCAAGGGATCTGAATACTTTCTGAATGCACTGTACACTGGAGTTGCTTACCAAGTCAACATTGAATGTTCCTGAATGGCCTAGTTTGAGTTTGAGTTTATTTTATTTTTACAGGGACAGTGCACATTAATCAATGTTTCAGTAAAAGTGCCTGTTTTAGCCAGCCGGCTAATTTTCAACTGCAGTCCCTGGGCAGGTTATAAAAAACATTTACAATATAGACAATTTGAGCAGTGAGCACACGCAGAGCAACATAGGACAAACAAGACATAGCATACAGACAGAGCAACACAGGACAAACAAGACGTACATACTGTCACGTTCTGACCGTTATTTCCTTTGTTTTGTATTTATTTAGTATGGTCAGGGCGTGAGTCAGTGTTTTCTTTATTAAAATTCAAGATGAACACAAACCACGGCGCATATTGGTCCTCCGATCCTTCTCCGCCTCTCCTCTTCTGAAGAAGAGGAGGAAATCCCTGAAAGAATCACCCACCACAACAGGACCAAGCGGCGTGGTGAGCGGCAGCAGGGACAGCGGCCAGCATCACAGGACTCCTGGACATGGGAGGAGATATTGAACGGAGAGCGACCCTGGGCACAGGCTGGGGAATATCGCTGCCCCAAAGCAGAGCTGGAGGCAGCGAAGGCTGAGCGGCGGAGATATGAGGAGGCAGCACCGCAGCGCGACAGGTACGAGAGGCAGCCACAACATTTTTTCGGGAGGGGGCACATGAGGTGTGGGGCTAAGCCAGGTAGCAGACCTGAGCTCACTCCTCGTGCTTATTATAAGCATTGCTTTACTGGTCAGGCACCGTGTTATGCGGTTATGCGCATGGTGTCGCCAGTACGTGCCCATAGCCCGGTACGCTAGAGGGTAGCCCCCGTAAAGTGTCATGCGAGTGTGGGCATCGAGCCAGGGAGTATGGTGCCTGCTCAGCGTGTCTGATAGCCGGTACGCAGTTTTGGTCCAGGGTATCCTGCGCCGGCTCTGCGTACTGTGTCTCCGGGGCGCTGGGAGGGTGCAGTGCGTCCTATGCCTGCGCTCCGCTCATGCCGGGCAAATGTGGGAGTGGAGCCTAAGGGAGAGGTGCGCGTAGTAAGCACTAGATCTCCCGTGCTTACCCACAGCCCGGTTCAACCTGTGCCTGCACTCTGGAGGGTCCGGGCTAGAGTAGTGATCCAGCCTATGGGAGTGGTGCCAAGGCTGCGCACCAGAACTCCAGTGCTCCCCCACAGCCCGGTCCTTCAGGTGCCTCCTCCTAACACCAAGCCTCCTGGAGGTCTCCCCAGCCTGGTGGGTCCTGTGGCAGCCCCACGCACCAGGCTGTCTCTCTGTCTCCTCCCAGGTGTTCCCGCCTGTCCGGCGCTGCCAGAGCTTCCGCCCCTCAGTCCAGAGGCGCCAGAGCTCCTCCATCCAGCGCTGCCAGAGCTCCTCCATCCAGCACTGCCAGAGCTTTCCTCCTTTCCAGTGCTGCAGGAGTCTACAGTCTGCCCAGCGCCGCCTGAGCTACCCGTCTGTCCAGCGCCATCGGTGCTGCCAGTCTGCAAGGAGCCGCCAGAGCTGCCAGTCTGCAAGGAGCCGCCAGAGCCGCAAATCTGCAAGGAGCCGCCATTGCCGCCAGTCTGCAAGGAGCTGTCAGAGCCGCCAGTCTGCAAGGAGCCGCCAAAGCCACAGTCAGCCAGGATGTGCCAGAGCCGCCAGTCAGCCAGGATCTGCCTGAGCCGCCAGTCAGCCAGGATCTGCCAGAGCCGCCATTCAACCAGGATCTGCCAGAGCCGCCAGTCAGCCAGGATCTGCCACAGCCGCCAGTCAGCCAGGATCTGCCAGAGTCGTCAGCCAGTACGGGGCTACCCCTATGTCCCGAGCTGCCCCTCTGTCCCGAGCTGCGGCCCTCTGTCCCGAGCTGCCCCTCAGTCCAGTGGGGTCATTTAGAAGGGTCGCCATGGTTAGGAAGCCACGGAGGCGGACAATGAGGCGGACTAAGACTATGGTGAAGTGGGGTCCACGTTCCGCGCCGGAGCCGCCACCGCGGACAGACGCCCACCCAGACCCTCCCCTATAGGTTAAGGTTTTGCGGCCGGAGTCCGCACCTTTGGGGGTGGGGGTACTGTCACGTTCTGACCGCTATTTCCTTTGTTTTGTATTTATTTAGTATGGTCAGGACGTGAGTTGGGGTGGGCAGTCTATGTTTGTATTTCTATGATTTGGGGATTTGTATGTTTCGGCCTAGTATGGTTCTCAATCAGAGGCAGGTGTCATTAGTTGTCTCTGATTGAGAATCATACTTAGGTAGCCTGGGTTTCACTGTTTGTTTGTGGGTGATTGTCTATGTTGATTGCTTGTGTCAGCACAGTTCTCATTAGCTTCACGGTCGTTATTTCGTTTATTGTTTTTGTATAGTGTGTTTCAGTGTTCAGTGTTTTCTTTATTACAATTCAAGATGAACACAAACCACGCCGCATATTGGTCCTCTGATCCTTCTCGCCTCTCCTCTTCAGATAAAGAGGAGGAAGACATAGAACAAAAAGCAGCAAGACAAAATTCATGAAAGCAACAAAGCAACAGTTACATTTTTGACTTAAAAATTGTCATAAAATCTATGGAAAGACTTGAAAATGACTATCTAGTAATGATCAACAACGATCTTGGCAGCGCTTGAAGAGTTTAAACAAGAATAATGAGCAATCCAGGTGTGCAAAGATCTTAGAGAATTACCCAAAAAATCTCACAGTTTTAAATAGCTGGCAGGTGATTCTAATATGTATTGACTCAGGAGGTCAAATACTTATCTAACCAAGATATATTAGTGTTTTATTTTTAATTCATGTTGTTTTTTTTTAATCAAAATTTTCTTCCATTTTGACATTACAGAATATTTTGTGTAAAAAAAAGAAAATTAAATCAATTTTAATCCCAATTTGGAACAGAACAAAATGTGGAAAAAGTTGGCACATAAGAATGCTGTAAGAATGCTGTAAGAATGCTGTAAGAATGCTGTAAGAATGCTGTAAGAATGCTGTAAGAATGCTGTTCATCAACTACAGCTCAGCCTTCAACACCATAGTGCCCTCCAAGCTCATCACTAACCTCAGGGCCGTGGGTCTAAACCCCGCCCTGTGCAACATCAGGAAGTCCTTGACCCCAAGTGGTGAAGGTAGGCAGCAACACCTGTGCTGTGCTGATCCTCAACACTGGGGCCCCACAGGGGTGCGTGCTCAGCCCTCTCCTGTACTCACTGTTCACCCATAACTGTGTGGCCATGCACATCTCCAACTTAATCATCAATTGTGCTGACTACACATCAGTGGTTTATACTAGAATAGATATATTATTAGTCTGTATTATATTTGGGGGTATTTCATATATAACATGCTACAGGTAAAGACTAACAAAACGACAGAATTATACCTTCGCCAAGTAATCTTGACTCACCAACAATTATGTTTTTCAAACTGTTGGCACATTCTGATGTGGTTTTGAAACAAGTTTGTTTGCTAGCCTGTGCATTAGGTAAAGAGGTTGAGATTTATCCCCTCAGCCAGGCTCAGAGTCTGAGTGCTAATGGGACTCAGTGAGGTGTGTGTGTGTGCGTGTGTGTGTGTTTGTGTACCTGTTTGTATTTGTTTTTGGGGATTTATATCCTTAGCTTAGTGGTCTTTTCAATAACATTGGTGTAGCGGTAGTTTTGGTGGTACATTGCGGTAGTTTTGGTGGTGTCATCCGCACAGCGGTTGTTTTGGTGGTGCATCCCCATAGTGGTTGTTTTGGTGGTGTCATCCCCATAGCGGTTGTTTTGGTGGTGTCATCCCCATAGCGGTTGTTTTGGTGGTGTCATCCCCATAGCGGTTGTTTTGGTGGTGTCATCCCCATAGCGGTTGTTTTCGTGGTACATAGCGGTTGTTTTGGTGGTGCATCCCCATAGTGGTTGTTTTGGTGGTGTCATCAACATAGCGGTGGTTTTGGTGGTGTCATACTGGTAACTAAAGGGATAAGGCTGGGAAACTCAAGGGTTAACGCTTTATTTACCCAGTCGTAACCCTTTGGTTACCCAGACTTAACCCTTTAGTTACCCAGACGTAACCCTTTAGTTACCCAGACTTAACCCTTTAGTTACCCAGACTTAACCCTTTAGTTACCCAGACTTAACCCTTTAGTTACCCAGCCTTAAGTCTGGGTAACCAAAGGGTTACGGCTGGGTAACTAACCAAAGAGTTAGGGCTGGCTAACTAACCAAATAGTTAGGGCTGGGTAACTAAAGAGTTAGGGCTGGGTAACTAACCAAAGAGTTAGGGCTGGGTAAGTAACCAAAGAGTTAGGGCTGGATAACTAAAGAGTTAGGGCTGGGTAACCAAAGAGTTACGGCTTGGTAACTAAAGAGTTAGGGCAGGGTAACTAAAGAGTTAAGGCTGGGTAACTAAAGATTTAGGGCTGGGTAACTAACCAAAGAGTTAGGGCTGGGTAACTAACCAAAGAGTTAGGGCTGGGTAACTAAAGAGTTAGGGCTGGGTAACTAACTAAAGAGTTAGGGCTGGGTAACTAAAGAGTTAGGGCTGGGTAACTAACCAAAGAGTTAGGGCTGGGTAACTAACCAAAGAGTTAGGGCTGGGTAACTAACTAAAGAGTTAGGGCTGGGTAACTAACTAAAGACTTAGGGCTGGGTAACTAACCAAAGAGTTAGGGCTGGGTAACTAAAGAGTTAGGGCTGGGTAACTAACTAAAGACTTAGGGCTGGGTAACTAACCAAAGAGTTAGGGCTGGGTAACTAACCAAAGAGTTAGGGCTGGGTAAGTAACCAAAGAGTTAGGGCTGGGTAACTAACCAAAGAGTTAGGGCTGGGTAACTAAAGAGTTAGGGCTGGTTAACTAAAGAGTTAGTGCTGGGTAACTAAAGAGTTAGGGCTGGGTAACCAAAGAGTTAGGGCTGGGTAACCAAAGAGTTAGGGCTGGGTAACTAAAGAGTTCGGGCTGGGTAACTAAAGAGTTAGGGCTGGGTAACTAACCAAAGAGTTAGGGCTGGGTAACTAACTAAACTAAAGAGTTAGGGCTGGGTAACTAACCAAAGAGTTAGGGCTGGGTAACTAACCAAAGAGTTAGGGCTGGGTAACTAACCAAAGAGTTAGGGCTGGGTAACTAACCAAAGAGTTAGGGCTGGGTAACTAAAGAGTTAGGGCTGGGTAACTAAAGAGTTAGGGCTGGGTAACTAACCAAAGAGTTAGGGCTGGGTAACTAAAGAGTTAGGGCTGGGTAACTAAAGAGTTAGGGCTGGGTAACTAACCAAAGAGTTAGGGCTGGGTAACTAACCAAAGAGTTATGGCTGGGTAACCAAAGAGTTAGGGCTGGGTAACTAACCAAAGAGTTAGGGCTGGGTAACCAAAGAGTTAGGGCTGGGTAACTAACCAAAGAGTTAGGGCTGGGTAACTAACCAAAGAGTTAGGGCTGGGTAACCAAAGAGTTAGGGCTGGGTAACCAAAGAGTTAGGGCTGGGTAACTAAAGAGTTAGGGCTGGGTAACTAAAGAGTTAGGGCTGGGTAACTAACGAGTTAGGGCTGGGTAACCAAAGAGTTAGGGCTGGGTAACTAAAGAGTTAGGGCTGGGTAACCAAAGAGTTAGGGCTGGGTAACTAAAGAGTTAGGGCTGGGTAACTAAAGAGTTAGGGCTGGGTAACTAACCAAAGAGTTAGGGCTGGGTAACTAACCAAAGAGGTATGGCTGGGTAACCAAAGAGTTAGGGCTGGGTAACTAACCAAAGAGTTAGGGCTGGGTAACCAAAGAGTTAGGGCTGGGTAACCAAAGAGTTAGGGCTGGGTAACCAAAGAGTTAGGGCTGGGTAACCAAAGAGTTAGGGCTGGGTAACTAAAGAGTTAGGGCTGGGTAACTAAAGAGTTAGGGCTGGGTAACCAAAGAGTTAGGGCTGGGTAACCAAAGAGTTAGGGCTGGGTAACTAAAGAGTTAGGGCTGGGTAACTAAAGAGTTAGGGCTGGGTAACTTAACCAAAGAGTTAGGGCTGGGAGTTACTGGGTAACCAAAGAGTTAGGGCTGGGTAACTAAAGAGTTAGGGCTGGGTAACTAACCAAAGAGTTAGGGCTGGGTAACTAAAGAGTTAGGGCTGGGTAACTAACCAAAGAGTTAGGGCTGGGTAACTAACCAAAGAGGTATGGCTGGGTAACCAAAGAGTTAGGGCTGGGTAACTAACCAAAGAGTTAGGGCTGGGTAACTAACCAAAGAGTTAGGGCTGGGTAACCAAAGAGTTAGGGCTGGGTAACCAAAGAGTTAGGGCTGGGTAACCAAAGAGTTAGGGCTGGGTAACTAAAGAGTTAGGGCTGGGTAACCAAAGAGTTAGGGCTGGGTAACTAAAGAGTTAGGGCTGGGTAACTAAAGAGTTAGGGCTGGGTAACTAAAGAGTTAGGGCTGGGTAACCAAAGAGTTAGGGCTGGGTAACCAAAGAGTTAGGGCTGGGTAACTAAAGAGTTAGGGCTGGGTAACTAAAGAGTTAGGGCTGGGTAACTAAAGAGTTAGGGCTGGGTAACTAAAGTTAGTTAACTAAAGAGTTAGGGCTGGGTAACCAAAGAGTTAGGGCTGGGTAACTAAAGAGTTAGGGCTGGGTAACTAAAGAGTTAGGGCTGGGTAACTAAAGAGTTAGGGCTGGGTAACTAAAGAGTTAGGGCTGGGTAACTAAAGAGTTAGGGCTGAACTAAAGAGTAACTAAAAGAGTTAGGGCTGGGTAACCAAAGAGTTAGGGCTGGGTAACTAAAGAGTTAGGGCTGGGTAACTAAAGAGTTAGGGCTGGGTAACCAAAGAGTTAGGGCTGGGTAACTAAAGAGTTAGGGCTGGGTAACCAAAGAGTTAGGGCTGGGTAACTAAAGAGTTAGGGCTGGGTAACTAAAGAGTTAGGGCTGGGTAACTAAAGAGTTAGGGCTGGGTAACCAAAGAGTTAGGGCTGGGTAACTAAAGAGTTAGGGCTGGGTAACTAAAGAGTTAGGGCTGGGTAACTAAAGACTAAAGAGTTAGGGCTGGGTAACTAAAGAGTTAGGGCTGGGTAACTAAAGAGTTAGGGCTGGGTAACTAAAGAGTTAGGGCTGGGTAACTAAAGAGTTAGGGCTGGTTAGTAACTAAAGAGTTAGGGCTGGGTAACTAAAGAGTTAGGGCTGGGTAACCAAAGAGTTAGGGCTGGGTAACTAAAGAGTTAGGGCTGGGTAACTAAAGAGTTAGGGCTGGGTAACTAAAGAGTAAACTAACTAAAGAGTTAGGGCTGGGTAACTAAAGAGTTAGGGCTGGGTAACTAAAGAGTTAGGGCTGGGTAACTAAAGAGTTAGGGCTGGGTAACTAAAGAGTTAGGGCTGGGTAACTAAAGAGTTAACCAAAGAGTTAGGGCTGGAGTAACTAAAAAGAGTTAGGGCTGAGTTAGGGCTGGGTAACTAAAGAGTTAGGGCTGGGTAACCAAAGAGTTAGGGCTGGGTAACTAAAGAGTTAGGGCTGGGTAACTAAAGAGTTAGGGCTGGGTAACTAAAGAGTTAGGGCTGGGTAACTAAAAAGAGTTAGGGCTGGGTAACTAAAGAGTTAGGGCTGGGTAACTAAAGAGTTAGGGCTGGGTAACTAACCAAAGAGTTAGGGCTGGGTAACTAAAGAGTTAGGGCTGGGTAACTAAAGAGTTAGGGCTGGGTAACAAAGAGTTAGGGCTGGGTAACCAAAGAGTTAGGGCTGGGTAACTAAAGAGTTAGGGCTGGGAACTAAAGAGTTAGGGCTGGGTAACTAAAGAGTTAGGGCTGGGTAACTAAAGAGTTAGGGCTGGGTAACTAAAGAGTTAGGGCTGGGTAACAAAGAGTTAGGGCTGGGTAACTTAAAGAGTTAGGGCTGGGTAACCAAAGAGTTAGGGCTGGGTAACTAAAGAGTTAGGGCTGGGTAACTAAAGAGTTAGGGCTGGGTAACTAAAGAGTTAGGGCTGGGTAACTAAACTAAAGAGTTAGGGCTGGGTAACTAAAGAGTTAGGGCTGGGTAACTAAAGAGTTAGGGCTGGGTAACTAAAGAGTTAGGGCTGGGTAACTAAAGAGTTAGGGCTGGGTAACTAAAGAGTTAGGGCTGGGTAACTAAGAGTTAGGGCTGGGTAACCAAAGAGTTAGGGCTGGGTAACTAAAGAGTTAGGGCTGGGTAACTAAAGAGTTAGGGCTGGGTAACTAAAGAGTTAGGGCTGGGTAACTAAAGAGTTAGGGCTGGGTAACTAAAGAGTTAGGGCTGGGTAACTAAAGAGTTAGGGCTGGGTAACCAAAGAGTTAGGGCTGGGTAACTAAAGAGTTAGGGCTGAGTTAGGGCTAACTAAAGAGTTAGGGCTGGGTAACTAAAGAGTTAGGGCTGGGTAACTAAAGAGTTAGGGCTGGGTAACCAAAGAGTTAGGGCTGGGTAACTAAAGAGTTAGGGCTGGGTAACCAAAGAGTTAGGGCTGGGTAACTAAAGAGTTAGGGCTGGGTAACTAAAGAGTTAGGGCTGGGTAACTAAAGAGTTAGGGCTGGGTAACTAAAGAGTTAGGGCTGGGTAACTAAAGAGTTAGGGCTGGGTAACTAAAGAGTTAGGGCTGGGTAACTAAAGAGTTAACTAAAGAGTTAGGGCTGGGTAACTAAAGAGTTAGGGCTGGGTAACCAAAGAGTTAGGGCTGGGTAACTAAAGAGTTAGGGTTAGGGCTGGGTAACCAAGAGTTAGGGCTGGGTAACTAAAGAGTTAGGGCTGGGTAACTAAAGAGTTAGGGCTGGGTAACCAAAGAGTTAGGGCTGGGTAACTAAAGAGTTAGGGCTGGGTAACTAAAGAGTTAGGGCTGGGTAACTAAAAAGAGTTAGGGCTGGGTAACTAAAGAGTTAGGGCTGGGTAACTAAAGAGTTAGGGCTGGGTAACTAAAGAGTTAGGGCTGGGTAACCAAAGAGTTAGGGCTGGGTAACTAAAGAGTTAGGGCTGGGTAACTAAAGAGTTAGGGCTGGGTAACTAAAGAGTTAGGGCTGGGTAACTAAAGAGTTAGGGCTGGGTAACTAAAGAGTTAGGGCTGGGTAACTAAAGAGTTAGGGCTGGGTAACTAAAGAGTTAGGGCTGGGTAACTAAAGAGTTAGGGCTGGGTAACTAAAGAGTTAGGGCTGGGTAACTAAAGAGTTAGGGCTGGGTAACTAAAGAGTTAGGGCTGGGTAACTAAAGAGTTAGGGCTGGGTAACTAAAGAGTTAGGGCTGGGTAACTAAAGAGTTAGGGCTGGGTAACTAAAGAGTTAGGGCTGGGTAACTAAAGAGTTAGGGCTGGGTAACTAAAGAGTTAGGGCTGGGTAACTAAAGAGTTAGGGCTGGGTAACTAAAGAGTTAGGGCTGGGTAACTAAAGAGTTAGGGCTGGAGTTAGGGCTGGGTAACTAAAGAGTTAGGGCTGGGTAACTAAAGAGTTAGGGCTGGGTAACTAAAGAGTTAGGGCTGGGTAACTAAAGAGTTAGGGCTGGGTAACTAAAGAGTTAGGGCTGGGTAACTAAAGGGTAACTAAAGAGTTAGGGCTGGGTAACTAAAGAGTTAGGGCTGGGTAACTAAAGAGTTAGGGCTGGGTAACTAAAGAGTTAGGGCTGGGTAACTAAAGAGTTAGGGCTGGGTAACTAAAGAGTTAGGGCTGGGTAACTAAAGAGTTAGGGCTGGGTAACTAAAGAGTTAGGGCTGGGTAACTAAAGAGTTAGGGCTGGGTAACCAAAGAGTTAGGGCTGGGTAACTAAAAAGAGTTAGGGCTGGGTAACTAAAGAGTTAGGGCTGGGTAACTAAAGAGTTAGGGAGTTAGGGCTGGGTAACTAAAGAGTTAGGGCTGGGTAACTAAAGAGTTAGGGCTGGGTAACTTAAAGAGTTAGGGCTGGGTAACTAAAGAGTTAGGGCTGGGTAACTAAAGAGTTAGGGCTGGGTAACTAAAGAGTTAGGGCTGGGTAAAAAGAGTTAGGGCTGGGTAACTAAAGAGTTAGGGCTGGGTAACTAAAGAGTTAGGGCTAACTAAAGAGTTAGGGCTGGGTAACTAAAGAGTTAGGGCTGGGTAAAGAGTTAGGGCTGGGTAAAGAGTTAGGGCTGGGTAACAAAGAGTTAGGGCTGGGTAACTAAAGAGTTAGGGCTGGGTAACTAAAGAGTTAGGGCTGGGTAACTAAAGAGTTAGGGCTGGGTAACTAAAGAGTTAGGGCTGGGTAACTAAAGAGTTAGGGCTGGGTAACTAAAGAGTTAGGGCTGGGTAACTAAAGAGTTAGGGCTGGGTAACTAAAGAGTTAGGGCTGGGTAACCAAAGAGTTAGGGCTGGGTAACTAAAGAGTTAGGGCTGGGTAACTAAAGAGTTAGGGCTGGGTAACTAAAGAGTTAGGCTGGGTAACTAAAGAGTTAGGGCTGGGTAACTAAAGAGTTAGGGCTGGGTAACTAAAGAGTTAGGGCTGGGTAACTAAAGAGTTAGGGCTGGGTAACTAAAGAGTTAGGGCTGGGTAACTAAAGAGTAACTGGGTAACTAACCAAAGAGTTAGGGCTGGGTAACTAAAGAGTTAGGGCTGGGTAACTAAAGAGTTAGGGCTGGGTAACCAAAGAGTTAGGGCTGGGTAACTAAAGAGTTAGGGCTGGGTAACTAAAGAGTTAGAACTAAAGTTAGGGCTGGGTAACTAAAGAGTTAGGGCTGGGTAACTAAAGAGTTAGGGCTGGGTAACTAAAGAGTTAGGGCTGGGTAACCAAAGTTAGGGCTGGGTAACTAAAGAGTTAGGGCTGGGTAACTAAAGAGTTAGGGCTGGGTAACTAAAGAGTTAGGGCTGGGTAACTAAAAAGAGTTAGGGCTGGGTAACTAAAGAGTTAGGGCTGGGTAACTAAAGAGTTAGGGCTGGGTAACTAAAGAGTTAGGGCTGGGTAACTAAAGAGTTAGGGCTGGGTAACTAAAGAGTTAGGGCTGGGTAACTAAAGAGTTAGGGCTGGGTAACTAAAGAGTTAGGGCTGGGTAACTAAAGAGTTAGGGCTGGGTAACTAAAGAGTTAAACTAAAGAGTTAGGGCTGGGTAACTAAAGAGTTAGGGCTGGGTAACTAAAGAGTTAGGGCTGGGTAACTAAAGAGTTAGGGCTGGGTAACTAAAGAGTTAGGGCTGGGTAACTAAAGAGTTAGGGCTGGGTAACTAAAGAGTTAGGGCTGGGTAACTAAAGAGTTAGGGCTGGGTAACTAAAGAGTTAGGGCTGGGTAACTAAAGAGTTAGGGCTGGGTAACTAAAGAGTTAGGGCTGGGTAACTAAAGAGTTAGGGCTGGGTAACTAAAGAGTTAGGGCTGGGTAACTAAAGAGTTAGGGCTGGGTAACTAAAGAGTTAGGGCTGGGTAACTAAAGAGTTAGGGCTGGGTAACTAAAGAGTTAGGGCTGGGTAACTAAAGAGTTAGGGCTGGGTAACTAAAGAGTTAGGGCTGGGTAACTAAAGAGTTAGGGCTGGGTAACTAAAGAGTTAGGGCTGGGTAACCAAAGAGTTAGGGCTTAGGGTGGGTAACTAAAGAGTTAGGGCTGGGTAACTAAAGAGTTAGGGCTGGGTAACTAAAGAGTTAGGGCTGGGTAACTAAAGAGTTAGGGCTGGGTAACTAAAGAGTTAAAGAGTTAGGGCTGGGTAACTAAAGAGTTAGGGCTGGGTAACTAAAGAGTTAGGGCTGGGTAACTAAAGAGTTAGGGCTGGGTAACTAAAGAGTTAGGGCTGGGTAACTAAAGAGTTAGGGCTGGGTAACTAAAAAGAGTTAGGGCTGGGTAACTAAAGAGTTAGGGCTGGGTAACTAAAGAGTTAGGGCTGGGTAACTAAAGAGTTAGGGGGCTGGGTAACTAAAGAGTTAGGGCTGAGTTAGTAACTAAAGAGTTAGGGCTGGGTAACTTAGGGCTGGGTAACTAAAGAGTTAACTAAAGAGTTAGGGCTGGGTAACTTAAAGAGTTAGGGCTGGGTAACTAAAGAGTTAGGGCTGGAGTTAAACTAAAGAGTTAGGGGGTAACTGAGTTAGTGGGTAACTAAAGAGTTAGGGCTGGGTAACTAAAGAGTTAGGGCTGGGTAACTAAAGAGTTAGGGCTGGGTAACTAAAGAGTTAGGGCTGGGTAACTTAAACCAAAGAGTTAGGGCTGGGTAACTTAAAGAGTTAGGGCTGGGTAACTAAAGAGTTAGGGCTGGGTAACTAAAGAGTTAGGGCTGGGTAACTAAAGAGTTAGGGCTGGGTAACTAAACTAAAGAGTTAGGGCTGGGTAACTAAAGAGTTAGGGCTGGGTAACTAAAGAGTTAGGGCTGGGTAACTAAAGAGTTAGGGCTGGGTAACTAAAGAGTTAGGGCTGGGTAACTAAAGAGTTAGGGCTGGGTAACTAAAAAGAGTTAGGGCTGGGTAACTAAAGAGTTAGGGCTGGGTAACTAAAAAGAGTTAGGGCTGGGTAACCAAAGAGTTAGTAACTAAAGAGTTAGGGCTGGGTAACTAAAGAGTTAGGGCTGGGTAACTAAAGAGTTAGGGCTGGGTAACTAAAGAGTTAGGGCTGGGTAACTAAAGAGTTAGGGCTGGGTAACTAAAGAGTTAGGGCTGGGTAACTGAGTTAGGGCTGGGTAACTAAAGAGTTAGGGCTGGGTAACTAAAGAGTTAGGGCTGGGTAACAAAGAGTTAACTAAAGAGTTAGGGCTGGGTAACTAAAGAGTTAGGGCTGGAGTTAACTAAAGAGTTAGGGCTGGGTTAACTAAAGAGTTAGGGCTGGGTAACTAAAGAGTTAGGGCTGGGTAACTAAAGAGTTAGGGCTGGGTAACTAAAGAGTTAGGGCTGGGTAACTAAAGAGTTAGGGCTGGGTAACTAAAGAGTTAGGGCTGGGTAACTAAAGAGTTAGGGCTGGGTAACTAAAGAGTTAGGGCTGGGTAACTAAAGAGTTAGGGCTGGGTAACTAAAGAGTTAGGGCTGGGTAACTAAAGAGTTAGGGCTGGGTAACTAAAGAGTTAGGGCTGGGTAACTAAAGAGTTAGGGCTGGGTAAAAAGAGTAAAGAGTTAGGGCTGGGTAACTAAAGAGTTAGGGCTGGGTAAAGAGTTAGGGCTGGGTAACTAAAGAGTTAGGGCTGGGTAACTAAAGAGTTAGGGCTGGGTAACTAACAAAGAGTTAGGGCTGGGTAACTAAAGAGTTAGGTTAGGGCTGGGTAACTAAAGAGTTAGGGCTGGGTAACTAAAGAGTTAGGGCTGGGTAACCAAAGAGTTAGGGCTGGGTAACTAAAGAGTTAGGGCTGGGTAACCAAAGAGTTAGGGCTGGGTAACTAAAGAGTTAGGGCTGGGTAACTGAGTTAGGGCTGGGTAACTAAAGAGTTAAACTAAAGAGTTAGGGCTGGGTAACTAAAGAGTTAGGGCTGGGTAACTAAAGAGTTAGGGCTGGGTAACTAAAGAGTTAGGGCTGGGTAACTAAAGAGTTAGGGCTGGGAGTTAGGGCTGGGTAACTAAAGAGTTAGGGCTGGGTAACTAAAGAGTTAGGGCTGGGTAACTAAAGAGTTAGGGCTGGGTAACTAAAGAGTTAGGGCTGGGTAACTAAAGAGTTAGGGCTGGGTAACTAAAGAGTTAGGGCTGGGTAACTAAAGAGTTAGGGCTGGGTAACTAAAGAGTTAGGGCTGGGTAACTAAAGAGTTAGGGCTGGGTAACCAAAGAGTTAGGGCTGGGTAACTAAAGAGTTAGGGCTGGGTAACTAAAGAGTTAGGGCTGGGTAACTTAAACTAAAGAGTTAGGGCTGGGTAACTAAAGAGTTAGGGCTGGGTAACTAAAGAGTTAGGGCTGGGTAACTAAAGAGTTAGGGCTGGGTAACTAAAGAGTTAGGGCTTAGGGTAACTAAAGAGTTAGGGGGTAACTGAGTTAGGGCTGGGTAACTAAAGAGTTAGGGCTGGGTAACTAAAGAGTTAGGGCTGGGTAACTAAAGAGTTAGGGCTGGGTAACTAAAGAGTTAGGGCTGGGTAACTAAAGAGTTAGGGCTGAGTTAGGGCTAACTAAAGAGTTAGGGCTGGGTAACTAAAGAGTTAGGGCTGGGTAACTAAAGAGTTAGGGGGTAACTTAGGGCTGGGTAACTAAAGAGTTAGGGCTGGGTAACTAAAGAGTTAACTAAAGAGTTAGGGCTGGGTAACTAAAGAGTTAGGGCTGGGTTACTAAAGAGTTAGGGCTGGGTAACTAAAGAGTTAGGGCTGGGTAACTAAAGAGTTAGGGCTGGGTAACTAAAGAGTTAGGGCTGGGTAACTAAAGAGTTAGGGCTGGGTAACTAAAGAGTTAGGGCTGGGTAACTAAAGAGTTAGGGCTGGGTAACTAAAGAGTTAGGGCTGGGTAACTAAAGAGTTAGGGCTGGGTAACTAAAGAGTTAGGGCTGGGTAAAAGAGTTAGGGCTAAAGAAGTTAGGGCTGGGTAACTAAAGAGTTAGGGCTGGGTAACTAAAGAGTTAGGGCTGGGTAACTAAAGAGTTAGGGCTGGGTAACTAAAGAGTTAGGGCTGGGTAACTAAAGAGTTAGGGCTGGGTAACTAAAGAGTTAGGGCTGGAGTTAAACTAAAGAGTTAGGGCTAACTAAAGAGTTAGGGCTGGGTAACTAAAGAGTTAGGGCTGGGTAACTAAAGAGTTAGGGCTGGGTAAAAAGAGTTAGGGCTGGGTAACTAAAGAGTTAGGGCTGGGTAACTAAAGAGTTAGGGCTGGGTAACTAAAGAGTTAGGGCTGGGTAACTAAAGAGTTAGGGCTGGGTAACTAAAGAGTTAGGGCTGGGTAACTGAGTTAGGGCTGGGTAACTAAAGAGTTAGGGCTGGGGGCTAACTAACTAAAGAGTTAGGGTAACTAAAGAGTTAGGGCTGGGTAACTAAAGAGTTAGGGCTGGGTAACTAAAGAGTTAGGGCTGGGTAACTAAAGAGTTAGGGCTGGGTAACTAAAGAGTTAGGGCTGGGTAACTAAAGAGTTAGGGCTGGGTAACTAAAGAGTTAGGGCTGGGTAACTTAGGGTAACTAAAGAGTTAGGGCTGGGTAACCAAAGAGTTAAAGGTTAGGGCTGGGTAACTAAAGAGTTAGGGCTGTAACTAAAGAGTTAGGGCTGGGTAACTAAAGAGTTAGGGCTGGGTAACTTAGGGCTGGGTAACTAAAGAGTTAGGGCTGGGTAACTAAAGAGTTAGGGCTGGGTAACTTAGTTAGGGCTGGGTAACCAAAGAGTAACTGGGTAAAAAGAGTTAGGGCTGGGTAACTAAAGAGTTAGGGCTGGGTAACTAAAGAGTTAGGGCTGAGTTAGGGCTAACTAAAGAGTTAGGGCTGGGTAACTAAAGAGTTAGGGCTGGGTAACTAAAGAGTTAGGGCTGGGTAACCAAAGAGTTAGGGCTGGGTAACTAAAGAGTTAGGGTAACTAAAGAGTTAGGGCTGGGTAACTAAAGAGTTAACTAAAGGTTAGGGCTGGGTAACTAAAGAGTTAGGGCTGGGTAACTAAAGAGTTAGGGCTGGGTAACTAAAGAGTTAGGGCTGGGTAACTAAAGAGTTAGGGCTGGGTAACCAAAGAGTTAGGGCTGGGTAACTAAAGAGTTAGGGCTGGGTAACTAAAGAGTTAGGGCTGGGTAACTAAAGAGTTAGGGCTGGGTAACTAAAGAGTTAGGGCTGGGTAACTAAAGAGTTAGGGCTGGGTAACTAAAGAGTTAGGGCTGGGTAACTAAAGAGTTAGGGCTGGGTAACTAAAGAGTTAGGGCTGGGTAACTAAAAAGAGTTAGGGCTGGGTAACTAAAGAGTTAGGGCTGGGTAACTAAAGAGTTAGGGCTGGGTAACTAAAGAGTTAGGGCTGGGTAACTAAAGAGTTAGGGTTGGGTAACTAAAGAGTTAGGGCTGGGTAACTAAAGAGTTAGGGCTGGGTAACTAAAGAGTTAAAGAGTTAGGGCTGGGTAACCAAAGAGTTAGGGCTGGGTAACTAAAGAGTTAGGGCTGGGTAACTAAAGAGTTAGGGCTGGGTAACTAAAGAGTTAGGGCTGGGTAACTAAAGAGTTAGGGCTGGGTAACTAAAGAGTTAGGGCTGGGTAACTAAAGAGTTAGGGCTGGGTAACTAAAGAGTTAGGGCTGGGTAACTAAAGAGTTAGGGCTGGGTAACCAAAGAGTTAGGGCTGGGTAACTAAAGAGTTAGGGCTGGGTAACTAAAGAGTTAGGGCTGGGTAACTAAAGAGTTAGGGCTGGGTAACTAAAGAGTTAGGGCTGGGTAACTAAAGAGTTAGGGCTGGGTAACTAAAGAGTTAGGGCTGGGTAACTAAAGAGTTAGGGCTGGGTAACTAAAGAGTTAGGGCTGGGTAACCAAAGAGTTAGGGCTGGGTAACTAAAGAGTTAGGGCTGGGTAACTAAAGAGTTAGGGCTGGGTAACTAAAGAGTTAGGGCTGGGTAACTGAGTTAGTAACTAAAGAGTTAGGGCTGGGTAACCAAAGAGTTAGGGCTGGGTAACTAAAGAGTTAGGGCTGGGTAACTAAAGAGTTAGGGCTGGGTAACTAAAGAGTTAGGGCTGGGTAACTAAAGAGTTAGGGCTGGGTAACTAAAGAGTTAGGGCTGGGTAACTGGGTAAAAAGAGTTAGGGCTGGGTAACCAAAGAGTTAGGGCTGGGTAACTAAAGAGTTAGGGCTGGGTAACTAAAGAGTTAGGGCTGGGTAACTAAAGAGTTAGGGCTGGGTAACTAAAGAGTTAAACTAAAGAGTTAGGGCTGGGTAACTAAAGAGTTAGGGCTGGGTAACTAAAGAGTTAGGGCTGGGTAACTAAAGAGTTAGGGCTGGGTAACTAAAGAGTTAGGGCTGGGTAACTAAAGAGTTAAACTAAAGAGTTAGGGCTGGGTAACTAAAGAGTTAGGGCTGGGTAACTAAAGAGTTAGGGCTGGGTAACTAAAGAGTTAGGGCTGGGTAACTAAAGAGTTAGGGCTGGGTAACTAAAGAGTTAGGGCTGGGTAACTAAAGAGTTAGGGCTGGGTAACTAAAGAGTTAGGGCTGGGTAACTAAAGAGTTAGGGCTGGGTAACTAAAGAGTTA
The DNA here is from genome assembly GCF_023373465.1 of Oncorhynchus keta. NCBI lineage: Eukaryota > Metazoa > Chordata > Actinopteri > Salmoniformes > Salmonidae > Oncorhynchus > Oncorhynchus keta. Next base: position 11,156,273 of record NC_068444.1, on the reverse strand, counting down.
GGGCTGGGTAACTAACTAAAGAGTTAGGGCTGGGTAACTAAAGAGTTAGGGCTGGGTAACTAAAGAGTTAGGGCTGGGTAACTAAAGAGTTAGGGCTGGGTAACTAAAGAGTTAGGGCTGGGTAACTAAAGAGTTAGGGCTGGGTAACTAAAGAGTTAGGGCTGGGTAACTAAAGAGTTAGGGCTGGGTAACTAAAGAGTTAGGGCTGGGTAACTAAAGAGTTAGGGCTGGGTAACTAAAGAGTTAACTGGGTAACTAAAGAGTTAGGGCTGGGTAACTAAAGAGTTAGGGCTGGGTAACTAAAGAGTTAGGGCTGGGTAACTAAAGAGTTAGGGCTGGGTAACTAAAGAAGGGCTGGGTAACTAAAGAGTTAGGGCTGGGTAACTAAAGAGTTAGGGCTGGGTAACTAAAGAGTTAGGGCTGGGTAACTAAAGAGTTAGGGCTGGGTAACTAAAGAGTTAGGGCTGGGTAACTAAAGAGTTAGGGCTGGGTAACTAAAGAGTTAGGGCTGGGTAACTAAAGAGTTAGGGCTGGGTAACTAAAGAGTTAGGGCTGGGTAACTAAAGAGTTAGGGCTGGGTAACTAAAGAGTTAGGGCTGGGTAACTAAAGAGTTAGGGCTTAGGGTGGGTAACTAAAGAGTTAGGGCTGGGTAACTAAAGAGTTAGGGCTGGGTAACTAAAGAGTTAAACTAAAGAGTTAGGGCTGGGTAACTAAAGAGTTAGGGGGTAACTGAGTTAGGGCTGGGTAACTAAAGAGTTAGGGCTGGGTAACTAAAGAGTTAGGGCTGGGTAACCAAAGAGTTAAACTAAAGAGTTAGGGCTGGGTAACTAAAGAGTTAGGGCTGGGTAACTAAAGAGTTAGGGCTGGGTAACTAAAGAGTTAGGGCTGGGTAACTAAAGAGTTAGGGCTGGGTAACTAAAGAGTTAGGGCTGGGTAACTAAAGAGTTAGGGCTGGGTAACTAAAGAGTTAGGGCTGGGTAACTAAAGAGTTAGGGCTGGGTAACTAAAGAGTTAGGGCTGGAGTAACTAAAACTAAAGAGTTAGGGCTGGGTAACTAAAGAGTTAGGGCTGGGTAACTAAAGAGTTAGGGCTGGGTAACTTAGGGCTGGGTAACTAAAGAGTTAGGGCTGGGTAACTAAAGAGTTAGGGCTGGGTAACTAAAGAGTTAGGGCTGGGTAAACTAAAGAGTTAGGGCTGGGTAACTAAAGAGTTAGGGCTGGGTAACTAAAGAGTTAGGGCTGGGTAACTAAAGAGTTAGGGCTGGGTAACTAAAGAGTTAGGGCTGGGTAACTAAAGAGTTAGGGCTGGGTAACTAAAGAGTTAACTAAAGAGTTAGCTGGGTAACTAAAGAGTTAGGGGGTAACTGGTTAGGGCTAACTAAAGAGTTAGGGCTGGGTAACTAAAGAGTTAGGGCTGGGTAACTAAAGAGTTAGGGCTGGGTAACTAAAGAGTTAGGGCTGGGTAACTAAAGAGTTAGGGCTGGGTAACTAAAGAGTTAGGGCTGGGTAACTAAAGAGTTAGGGCTGGGTAACTAAAGAGGGCTGGGTAACTAAAGAGTTAGGGCTGGGTAACTAAAGAGTTAGGGCTGGGTAACTAAAGAGTTAGGGCTGGGTAACTAAAGAGTTAGGGCTGGGTAACTAAAGAGTTAGGGCTGGGTAACTAAAGAGTTAGGGCTGGGTAACTAAAGAGTTAGGGCTGGGTAACTAAAGAGTTAGGGCTGGGTAACTAAAGAGTTAGGGCTGGGTAACTAAAGAGTTAGGGCTGGGTAACTAAAGAGTTAGGGCTGGGTAACTAAAGAGTTAGGGCTGGGTAACTAAAGAGTTAGGGCTGGGTAACTAAAGAGTTAGGGCTGGGTAACTAAAGAGTTAGGGCTGGGTAACTAAAGAGTTAGGGCTGGGTAACTAAAGAGTTAGGGCTGGGTAACTAAAGAGTTAGGGCTGGGTAACTAAAGAGTTAGGGCTGGGTAACTTAGGGCTGGGTAACTAAAGAGTTAGGGCTGGGTAACTAAAGAGTTAGGGCTGGGTAACTAAAGAGTTAGGGCTGGGTAACTAAAGAGTTAGGGCTGGGTAACTAAAGAGTTAGGGCTGGGTAACTAAAGAGTTAGGGCTGGGTAACTAAAGAGTTAGGGCTGGGTAACTAAAGAGTTAGGGCTGGGTAACTAAAGAGTTAGGGCTGGGTAACTAAAGAGTTAGGGCTGGGTAACTAAAGAGTTAGGGCTGGGTAACTAAAGAGTTAGGGCTGGGTAACTAAAGAGTTAGGGCTGGGTAACTAACTAAAGAGTTAGGGCTGGGTAACCAAAGAGTTAGGGCTGGGTAAAGAGAGTTAGGGCTGGGTAACTAAAGAGTTAACTAAAGAGTTAGGGCTGGGTAACTAACTGGGTAAAGAGTTAGGGCTGGGTAACTAAAGAGTTAGGGCTGGGTAACTAAAGAGTTAGGGCTGGGTAACTAAAGAGTTAGGGCTGGGGAACTAAAGAGTTAGGGCTGGGTAACTAAAGAGGTAGGGCTGGGTAACTAAAGAGTTAGGGCTGGGTAACTAAAGAGTTAGGGCTGGGTAACTAAAGAGATAGGGAGTGGTAACTAACTAAAGAGTTAGGGCTGGGTAACAAAAGAGTTAGGGCTGGGTAACTAAAGAGTTAGGGCTGGGTAACTAAAGAGTTAGGGCTGGGTAACTAAAGAGTTAGGGCTGGGTAACTAAAGAGTTAGGGCTGGGTAACTAAAGAGTTAGGGCTGGGTAACTAAAAAGAGTTAGGGCTGGGTAACTAAAGAGTTAGGGCTGGGTAACTAAAGAGTTAGGGCTGGGTAACTAAAGAGTTAGGGCTGGGTAACTAAAGAGTTAGGGCTGGGTAACTAAAGAGTTAGGGCTGGGTAACTAAAGAGTTAGGGCTGGGTAACTAAAAAGAGTTAGGGCTGGGTAACTTAAACTAAAGAGTTAGGGCTGGGTAACTGAGTTAGGGCTGGGTAACTAAAGAGTTAGGGCTGGGTAACTAAAGAGTTAGGGCTGGGTAAGTTACTAACTAAAGAGTTAGGGCTGGGTAACTAAAGAGTTAGGGCTGGGTAACTAAAGAGTTAGGGCTGGGTAACTAAAGAGTTAGGGCTGGGTAACTAACTAAAGAGTTAGGGCTGGGTAACTAACTA
>NC_068444.1:11130638-11150638 GCF_023373465.1 Oncorhynchus keta | reverse complement strand
ATCCCCTTTCCGATTGTTTGGGGCATCTGGAAAAAAGCTTGTCCGGGGAAGACAAGGTGAGCGCTACCATCAGTCCTGTGTCATGTCAACAGTAAAGCATCCTGAGACCATTCATGTGTGGGGTTGCTTCTCAGCCAAGGGAGTGGGCTCACTCACAAATTTTCCTAAGAAAACAGCCATGAATAAAGAATGGTACCAACACATCCTCCTAGAGCAACTTCTCCCAACCATCCAGGAACAGTTTGGTGACGAACAATGCCTTTTCCAGCATGATGGAGCACTTTTCCATAAGGCAAAAGTGATAACTAAGTGGCTCGGGGAACAAAACATCATTATTCTGGGTTCATGGCCAGGAAACTCCCCAGACCTTAATCCCATTGAGAACTTGTGGTCAATCCTCAAGAGGCGGGTGGACAAACAAAAACCCACAAATTCTGACAAACTCCAAGCATAGATTATGAAAGAATGGGCTGCCATCAGTCAGGATGTGGCCCAGAAGTTAATTGACAGCATGCCAGGGTGGATTTCAGAGGTCTTGAAAAAGAAGGGTCCACACTGAAAATATTGACTCTTTGCATCAACTTCATGTAATTGTCAATAAAAGCCTTTATCACTTATGAAATTCTTATAATTATATTTCAGTATTCCATAGTAACATCTGACAAAAATATATAAAGACACTGAAACAGCAAACTTTGTGGAAATGTATATTTGTGTCATCCTCAAACCTTTTGGACACGACTGTATACACAATACCCCATAATGACAACATGAAAACATGTTTAAGGAATTTCAGTAAATGTATTGATAAATAAATACAGAAATATCAAATTTACATAAATTCACACCCCAGAGTCAATACTTTGTAAAAGTACCTTTGGCAATAATTACATCTGTGAGGGTTTCTGGGTAAGTTTCTAAGAGCTTTTCACATCTGCATTGTGCAACATTTGCCATATTCTTTTCAAAATTCTTTAAGACATTTACATTTAAGTCATTTAGCAGACGCTCTTATCCAGAGCGACTTACAAATTGGTGCATTCACCTTATGACATCCAGTGGAACAGCCACTTTACAATAGTGCATCTAAATCTTTTAGGGGAGGGGGGGGTGAGAAGGATTACTTTATCCTATCCTAGGTATTCCTTAAAGAGGTGGGGTTTCAGGTGTCTCCGGAAGGTGGTGATTGACTCCGCTGTCCTGGCGTCGTGAGGGAGTTTGTCTGGCTCTCAAATTGGTTGTTGATCATTGCTAGACAACCATTTTCATTTATTTCTATGCATTTTTAAGTAGATTTAAGTCAAAACTGTAACTCAGTCACTCAGAAACATTCACTTTCTTCTTGGTGTGCAACTCCAGTGTAGATGAGGCCTTGTCTTTTAGGTTATTGTCCTGCTGAATGATGAATTAATCTCCTAGTGTCTGGTGGAAAGTACACTGAACCAGGTTTTCCTCTAGGATTTTCCCTGTGCTTAGCTTCATTCCATTTATTTTTGTAGCCTGAAAAACTCCCCAGTCCTTATCAACTACAAGCATACCCATAACATGATGCAGCCACCAACTTGCTTCAATATATGGAGTGATACTCAGTAATGTGTTGTATTGGATTTGTCCCAAACATAACACTTTGTATTCAGGACAAAAAGTGAATTGCTTTGTCACATGTATTGCAGTATTACTTTAGTGCCTTGTTGAAAACAGGATACTTTTTTTGGAATATTTTTTTCATTCTGTACAGACTTCCTTCTTTTCACTATGTCAATTAGGTTAGTATTATGGAGTAACTGCAATGTTGTTGGTCCATCCTTAGTTTTCTCCTTTCACAGCCATTAAACTCGCCAGGGCTCTCCAGAGGGTGGTGCGGTCTGCACAACGCAGGCCATTGCTTGGGTGGTTGTTGTCCTTGATGATCTTTTTGGCCTTCCTGTGACTACGGGTGCTGTAGGTGTCCTGGAGGGCAGGTCGTTTTCCCCTGGTGATGCGTTGTGCAGACACCTACATCACCCGTAGTCACAGGAAGGCCAAAAAGATCATCAAGGACAACAACCACCCAAGCCATGGCCTGTTCACCCCACTACCATCCAGAAGGCGAGGTCAGTACATGTGCATCAAAACTGGGACCAAGAGACTGAAAAATAAATAGATAACTAGTCACTTTAATAACTCCACTTTAATAATGTTATCTTGCATTATTAATCCCATATGTGCTGTATATAGTGTGTTTTTACACCATCCATTGCATCTTGCCTATGCCACTCGTTCATCCATATATTTATATGTAAATATATTAGATTTGTGTGGATTAGGTAGTTGTTGTGGAATTGTTAGATATTACTTGTTTGATATTACTGCACTGTCGGAACTAGAAACACAAGCATTTCGCTACACTCGCAATAACATCTGATATCCATGTGTATTTGACCAATAACATTTGTGATCCATGTGTATATGACCAATAACATCTGCTAACTGTCACGTTCTGACCTTAGTTCTTTTGTTATGTCTTTGTTTTGGTATGGTCAGGGCGTGAGATGGGTGGGTTGTCTATGTTAGTTTTTCTATGATTTTCTATTTCTGTGTTTGGCCTGGTATGGTTCTCAATCAGAGGCAATCAGAGGCAACTGTCAATCGTTGTCCCTGATTGAGAACCATATTTAGGGAGCCTGTTTTCCATTGTGTTTTGTGGGTGGTAGTTTTCAGTCTTTGTGTGTCTGTACCAGACAGAACTGTTCTGGTTGTTTTCAGTCTGTGTGTGTCTGCACCAGACAGAACTGTTCCGGTTGTTTTCAGTCTTTGTGTGTCTGTACCAGACAGAACTGTTCTGGTTGTTTTCAGTCTGTGTGTGTCTGCACCAGACAGAACTGTTCCGGTTGTTTTCAGTCTTTGTGTGTCTGTACCAGACAGAACTGTTCCGGTTGTTTTCAGTCTTTGTGTGTCTGTACCAGACAGAACTGTCCCGGTTGTTTTCAGTCTTTGTGTGTCTGTACCAGACAGAACTGTTCTGGATATTTTCAGTCTGTGTGTGTCTGTACCAGACAGAACTGTTCTGGTTGTTTTCAGTCTGTGTGTCTGTACCAGACAGAACTGTTCTGGATATTTTCAGTCTGTGTGTGTCTGTACCAGACAGAACTGTTCTGGTTGTTTTCAGTCTTTGTGTGTCTGTACCAGACAGAACTGTTCTGGATATTTTCAGTCTGTGTGTCTGTACCAGACAGAACTGTTCTGGTTGTTTTCAGTCTGTGTGTGTCTGTACCAGACAGAACTGTTCTGGATATTTTCAGTCTGTGTGTGTCTACACCAGACAGAACTGTTCCGGTTGTTTTCAGTCTTTGTGTGTCTGTACCAGACAGAACTGTTCTGGATATTTTCAGTCTGTGTGTGTCTACACCAGACAGAACTGTTCCGGTTGTTTTCAGTCTGTGTGTGTCTGTACCAGACAGAACTGTTCTGGATATTTTCAGTCTGTGTGTGTCTGTACCAGACAGAACTGTTCTGGATATTTTCAGTCTGTGTGTGTCTACACCAGACAGAACTGTTCCGGTTGTTTTCAGTCTTTGTGTGTCTGTACCAGACAGAACTGTTCTGGATATTTTCAGTCTGTGTGTGTCTACACCAGACAGAACTGTTCCGGTTGTTTTCAGTCTTTGTGTGTCTGTACCAGACAGAACTGTTCTGGTTCTTTGTTGTTTTTGTCATTCAGTGTTCAGTTGACTTTATTAAAAAGATGAACACGTCCTCACCTTCTTCCACCGACAGACATTACACTAACCATGTGTATGTGACCAATAACATCTGTTAACCATGTGTATGTGACCAATAACATCTGTTAACCATGTGTATGTGACCAATAACATCTGTTAACCATGTGTATGTGACCAATAACATCTGTTAACCATGTGTATGTGACCATTAACATCTGCTAACCATGTGACCAATAACATCTGCTAACCATGTGTATGTGACCATTAACATATGCTAACCATGTGTATGTGACCAATAACATCTGCTAACCATGTGTATGTGACCATTAACATCTGCTAACCATGTGACCAATAACATCTGCTAACCATGTGTATGTGACCATTAACATCTGCTAACCATGTGTATGTGACCAATAACATCTGCTAACCATGTGTATGTGACCAATAACATCTGCTAACCATGTGTATGTGACCAATAAAATTTGATCAGATTTGAACTTCGTAACTTATTTTAAAGTCACCATTGACCTCATGGTGAAATCCCTGAGCGGTTTCTTTCCTCTCCGTCAACTGAGTTAGGAAGGACGCCTGTATCTTTGCAGTGACTGGGTGTATTGATACACCATCCAAAGTGTCACTAATAACTTCACCATGCTCAAAGGGATATTCAATATCTGCTTTTTTTTCTTTTGTTTTACCCCTCTACCAACAGGTGCCTTTCTTTGCCATGCAATGGAAAACCTCCCCGGTCTTTGTGGTCAAATCTGTGTTTGAAATTCACTGCTTGACTGGGGAACCTTACGGATAATGAATTGTATGTGTGGGGTACAGAGATGAGGTAGTTATTCAAAAATCACGTTAAACACTATTATTGCACACATGCAATTCATTATGTGACTTGTTAAGCATTATTTTTTTACTCCTGAACTTAATTAGCCTTGCAATAACAATGGGATTGAATACTTATTGACTCAAGACATTTAGAGTTTTCATTTTTTATTAATTTGTAAAAAAAAAAAAAAAAATTAAAAATCGAAAAACATACCTCCACTTTGACATTATGGGGTATTGTGTGCAGGCCAGATACAACACATCTAAACTAACCCATTTCAAATTAAGGCTGTAACACAATAAAAAGTGAGGAAAGTCAAAGGGTGTGAATACTTCCCAATATGGCCGCTTTATATGCTCAGTGTAATTATATGGGTTTACTTTTAAAGCACTTTGTGCCAAGTGCTGATGTTCAAACGGCCTTTATTGTAAGGTATTTCCTCCTCTTCTTCCGAAGAGGAGAGGCGGGAAGGATCGGAGGACCAATATGCGGCGTGGTAAGTGTCCATGGTTCTTTATAAGAAATACTACACATGAACAAACTAACAAAACAAGAAACGTGAAAACCCAAAACAGCCCTATCTGGTGCAAAACACAGAGACAGGAACAATCACCCACAAACACACAGTGAAACCCAGGATACCTAAGTATGATTCTCAATCGGAGACAACTAATGACACCTGCCTCTGATTGAGAACCATACCAGGCCGAAACATAGAAAAACAAACATAGACTGCCCACCCCAACTCACGCCCTGACCGTACTAAATAATGACAAAACAAAGGAAATAAAGGTCAGAACGTGACATTTATAGATACATTTGATTTGATTGAATTTGATTGTCTACTTGACATGGCTAAAATGTCTCTCCTGGGGGTTATGCGTTCAGCGAACTAGGTCCTATAATCTTCATATTCACCATGCTGATCATTTTACATAAGGTTTGAAGTGAATTTACAGGTTTGTGGCATGAAAACGTCTCAATCAGCCCTGTACTGACTTTTCATCAGAATGTCCTGCTGTGTTTAGGGTTACAATAGACTGTTCAAATTGTCAAGGAAATTCAAGCTCTCATGGCAAGTTTTTATGTAATCATTCTACATAGTCTAATATACTTCACAATGGAACGCAGTGGAGCAGAAGGTTACCTTTTCTCTTTTCAATACAATCTGAATGGCTAGTTTTACTCCGTAGGCGCCTGCCACTTGCCACAGGTGAGATGAGTTACACATAAACGAGAATCACTTTCCTTCAACCAAATTAATTAGAATTTTTAATAATTTGGCTTTGAAATGAAACATCTCCATTGCATTTCATTTCATTTAATTTAATTTCATTGGTCCTGTTCAGTTGTAACATGTTACGACTAAAGGTGTTTTCTACTTATTTGAGTAGTAATTATTTGAGTAGTAATAGTGAATTGTGCTAGGCAGGGTGCCAATATATTACGCATCTGTAAATGCGAACACCGGGAAAGGACTATATTTAAAAAGTCATTAAATTAGCAGACAGACATATCTTCGCTGATGGTTACACACACACACATACTCGCAAGTACGCACTCAAACACTCATGAACGCACGCACACACACACACACACACACACACACACACACACACACACACACACACACACACACACACACACACACACACACACACACACACACACACACACACACACACACACACACACACACACACACACACACACACACACACACACACACACAGCACGATATCCTGCTTCCTGTGTGTAGCCTTCCACTCACCCTCTCCTCCTCTCCTTCTCTCCTCTTTTCCTCCGCTCCTTCTCTCCTCCCCTGCTCCTCTCCTCCTCTCCTTCTCTCCTCCCCTGCTCCTCTCCTCCTCTCCTCCCCTCCTCTTATCCTCCTCCTCTCCTCTTCTTTTCCTCCTCTCCTCTCCTCCTCTTCTACTCCTCTCCTCCTCCTCCTCTACTTCTCTCCACTCCTTTTTCTCTCCTTCCCTCCTTTCCTCATCTCCTCCTCTCCTCCTTCTCTCCTCCCCTCTCCTTCTCCTCTCATTCTCTCCTCTTATCCTCCCCTCTCCTTCTCCTCTCCTCCTCTCCTTCTCTTCGTCCCTCCTCTACTCCTCTTCTCTCATGCCCTGCATACAAAGGATAAAAGGCGCTATGTGGATCTGCACGAATTGCACATCCCATTCGTCGTGGTATCGTGCAACCCAATTGAAACTGTTGACAGGCTCTGGGGTTGAGCAGAGTGCTCCTCTCAGGAAGTAGGGCTCCGTCCCAAACAGAATATTTGAGTGGAGTTGAGAGGTTGGAAATCTCGCATGGAGCCATTCTGGCGTTCCACTTCTTTCCAACCGCTCCGCTAAAAACTGTTCCAAATTCTCCGTTCATTAAAATCACAATTGAACCAATACCCATATATTTTTTGTGAATACCTGGACATACCATTTTGTTTTGAAGTATTGAAACCAAACCATCAGCCCCCTCCTGTACTCCCTCCTCACCCATGACTGCGTGGCCACGCACGCCTCCATCTCAATCATCAATTTTGCAGTAATACGCCTGATTACCAACAATGACGAGACAGCCTACAGGGGGGAGGTGAAGGCCTTGGGAGAGTGGTGTCAGGAAAATAATCTCTCACTCGACGTCAACAAAACAAAGGAGCTGATCGTGGGCTTCAGGAAACAGCAGAGGGAGCACCACCCCTAACCTACATCGAAGGGACCGCAGTGGAGAAGGTGGAAAGCTTCAAGTTCCTCGGCGTACACATCACTGACATTCTGAAATTGTCATCCCACACAGACAGTGTGGTGAAGAAGGCGTAATAGCCTTCTTCAGGAGGCTGAAGAAATGTGGCTTGTCACCTAAGACCCTCACAAACTTTTACAGATGCACCACTGAGAGCATCCTGTTGGGCTGAATCACCGCTTGGTACAGCAATTGCACCGCACACAACCGCAGGGCTCTCCAGAGGGTGGTGTGATCTGCCCAATGCATCAACGTGGGCAAACTACCTGCCCTCCAGGACACTTACAGCACCCAATGTCACAGGAAGGCAAAAAAGATAATCAAGGACATCAACCACCCGAGCCACGGCCTGTTCAAACCGTTATCATCCAGAAAGCGAGGTCATTACAGGTGCATCAAAGCTGGGACCGGGAGACTGAAAAACAACTTCTATCTCAAGGCCATCAGACTGTTAAATAGCCATCACTAGCCGGCTTCCACCCAGTTACTCAACCCTGCACCTTAGAGACTGCTGCCCTATGTACATAGACATGGAATCACTGGTCACTTTAATAATGGAACACTAGTCACTTTAATAATGTTTACATACTGATTTACTCATTTCATATGTATATACCGTATTCTATTCTACTGTATTTTAGTCAAAGCCTCTCTGACATTGCTTGATCTAATATTTGTATATTTCTTAATTCCAATATTTTACTTTTAGATTTGTGTGAATTGTTTTTTAAGATACTAATGCACTGTTGGAGCTAGGAACACAGGCATTTCGCTACACGCGCAATATGTGATGTGACCAATAACATCTACTAAATATGTTGTATGTGACCAATAACATCTACTAAATATGTTGTATGTGACCAATAACATCTACTAAATATGTGATGTGACCAATAACATCTACTAAATATGGTGTATGTGACCTATAACATCTACTAAATATGTTGTATGTGACCAATAACATCTACTAAATATGTGATGTGACCAATAACATCTACTAAATATGTTGTATGTGACCAATAACATCTACTAAATATGTGATGTGACCAATAACATATACTAAATATGTTGTATGTGACCAATAACATCTACTAAATATGGTGTATGTGACCTATAACATCTACTAAATATGGTGTATGTGACCAATAACATCTACTAAATATGTGATGTGACCTATAACATCTACTAAATATGGTGTATGTGACCTATAACATCTACTACATATGGTGTATGTGACCTATAACATCTACTAAATATGTGATGTGACCTATAACATCTACTAAATATGGTGTATGTGACCTATAACATCTACTAAATATGTGATGTGACCTATAACATCTACTAAATATGTGATGTGACCTATAACATCTACTACATATGTTGTATGTGACCTATAACATCTACTAAATATGTGATGTGACCTATAACATCTACTAAATATGTGATGTGACGTATAACATATACTAAATATGTGATGTGACCTATAACATCTACTAAATATGGTGTATGTGACCTATAACATCTACTACATATGTTGTATGTGACCTATAACATCTACTAAATATGTGATGTGACCTATAACATCTACTAAATATGGTGTATGTGACCAATAACATCTACTAAATATGGTGTATGTGACCTATAACATCTACTACATATGGTGTATGTGACCTATAACATCTACTACATATGGTGTATGTGACCTATAACATCTACTACATATGGTGTATGTGACCTATAACATCTACTACATATGGTGTATGTGACCAATAACATCTACTAAATATGTGATGTGACCAATAACATCTACTAAATATGTGATGTGACCTATAACATCTACTACATATGGTGTATGTGACCAATAACATCTACTAAATATGTGATGTGACCTATAACATCTACTAAATATGTGATGTGACCAATAACATCTACTACATATGGTGTATGTGACCAATAACATCTACTAAATATGGTGTATGTGACCTATAACATCTACTACATATGGTGTATGTGACCTATAACATCTACTACATATGGTGTATGTGACCAATAACATCTACTAAATATGGTGTATGTGACCTATAACATCTACTACATATGGTGTATGTGACCTATAACATCTACTACATATGGTGTATGTGACCAATAACATCTACTAAATATGTGATGTGACCAATAACATCTACTAAATATGTGATGTGACCTATAACATCTACTAAATATGTGATGTGACCAATAACATCTACTACATATGTTGTATGTGACCAATAACATCTACTAAATATGGTGTATGTGACCTATAACATCTACTAAATATGTGATGTGACCTATAACATCTACTAAATATGGTGTATGTGACCTATTCAATTTGAATGAAAACTATTATAATTGAAAACAGGAAATGATGACTGTAAGAAGTGGTCATCATTTCAAATAGGCTACATTCCGTAATAAACAGGATAATAAAACCCTAGACAGGTCAGGAGCTAGACAGGTCAGGAGCTAGACAGGTCAGGAGCTAGACAGGTCAGGAGCTAGACAGGTCAGGAGCTCGACAGGTCAGGAGCTAGACAGGTCAGGAGCTAGACAGGTCAGGAGCTCGACAGGTCAGGAGCTCGACAGGTCAGGAGCTCGACAGGTCAGGAGCTAGACAGGTCAGGAGCTAGACAGGTCAGGAGCTCGACAGGTCAGGAGCTAGACAGGTCAGGAGCTAGACAGGTCAGGAGCTAGACAGGTCAGGAGCTAGACAGGTAGCCTAAGAAGAAACATAAATAAATTATATTATTTCAATTATTTCAAGGCCATAGCGTACAAAGAAATACATTGTGAAGCATTTGCGAGTGGGACACACGAGGCTGGCAGGAACATTTAGCACTCAGCATTTAAACAACATTTTGTTGTATTAAATCCTTATAGTCTATAAATTGCACACACAGGCTGTGATTTACTTAGAATTAAACAAAAAATGCTTTATTAGGCTCGGTCTACAGTGCCTTTGAAGTCATTTTTAGAAATAGGAGTTTGGTCAGAGTCTGTGGTTTCAGGCTCCTGTGATAGTGCCGGGAGAGCAGGTCAGCAGTGGAGAATGTCCTCTCCGCTCTCAGGGCCACTGGGGATGTTCAAAACCCTCCGGGCAGCTCTTGCAGGCTGGGCAGGGATGTGTAGTTGTTTATTTATTTTTTTTCCTGCAGGTAGGCTGAAAAGATTTTAGATTAAATAATCCCTATAAAAACGTGAAGCTCCTTGAAAGAGGTAATATGCCCGGCATTTTGGGTCAAAATCAATGATGACCTGTTGTATATAGGCCTAATAGAACGAAAATGAACAACGCTTTGAAGAGACCAGATTCTTTTGTTTAGAAATACTTTGCTACAATGATGCACTTAGCTAGCTAACTAGCTAGCATCGATCCTTTCCGTTAGCATGTGCACATAGCAAGTACACCATCATGCTTCGGGATACCTGTCTTTTCAGATTCCACAATAATTATTTTGTTGTGGACACTACATCACCACACTCCCTCTCTTGCTCTTGGCCCTCCTCATCTTTCTAAGTCACCTTGATTTTCCACCTGTGTGTTTTATCAGTTTCTGTATTAAAATCAGGGCTGCAACTTTCACTGGGGTAAGTTGCAACCCTGCATTTCAGAATGTGTGTGGGGGACGGGGGGGACATTTTTTATCATTGGAATGTGATATAAAACAAGGCAATGGTATGCTTCTGGGCAGTCGGGTAGGCTGTTTGGAGTGTTTATCCGACTGGATAAGAAAATACCCCCCCCCCCCACTTCTAGAATCAAAGTTGCAGCCCTTATTTAAATACTTAGCATACTGGATGACAGTAGCTAAAGCAAGGGGCTATAGCGGCACACAAGTAGTCTACAAATGTATGCTGGGTCATTCATGCCCTGAGCCTGTGAAATAAGCGGTACTTGAGCGAAATTGGGCATGCTCCACTCCTCACTCCGCTCCAGCTCTGCTAACATACTCTAGGTCAACCAGACCTCAGTTCCGAGGTCGGGTTGTCATGGGAGACAAGGTTAATCAAAGGCCCCCCGTCTCAGACTCCCAGTTGAAGGTCCTAGGCTGTTTTTCCCAAATGGCACTCTATTCCCTATTTAGTGCACTGCTTTTAACCAGGACCCATACGGGCACTGGTCAAATGTAGTGCACTATATACGGAATAGGGTGCCAATTGGGACACACACTAGGACCTTCAACTGGGAGTCTGAGACGGGGGGGGGGGCTTTGATTACCCTTGTCTCCCATGGCAACCCGACCTCGGAACTGATAGAATCCATTTGATTCATGAGCGGTCAAGTGGGCTGAGACACAGCGCTGACACTCCCCAATCATTTAAAATAAGAAATGAGGAAATGCAGCGATACCACTGTCAGAAGGATTTCCTCTTTCCAAACATCAAAAGCCCCAGTGTGCATACTAGGTTGAGTGTCCAAAATGGAACCCTATTCCCTACATAGTGCACTACTTTTCACCATGACCCCTAGGGCTCTGGTCCAAAGCAGTGCACTATGTAGGGAATAGGGTGCCAATTTCAAAATGCAACCTAGGACATCTGTATGACTGCTGTGCTCTCTACTCAAACCTCAAGGTCTGTCTGGTCTGCATACAAAGAGTTCTGTCTTTCACTTACCCACTAGTAATCCCTCACAGCCAGTCACAAGGAGAACTGTGATAGAGACATATCTAGTGTGCTGCCAGAACTAAAAAGCTTTGATTGGACCTGCTAAAATCAAGGGGAGAAGTGTGGGTCTCTCCTGCCTTCCTTTTTTAAATAAATGCAGTTAAAACAAACGTATGAAGTTTGAACTTTAAGCATTTTTCTTTCCCTCTCCCCTTTCATGTCTCGATCCTCTCACATTTTTTTTCCCTTCATCAACCCCTTCTTCTACTTGATCTGAATAATTTCTCCTGTTTCTTTTTGCTGTTTGGAGGGGATGGCTGGGGATGGCTGCCGTTTAATGGGCTCCTTACCAACTGTGCTATTTTGTTCGTTTTTTCGAATTGTTTGTAACTTATTTTGCACATAATGTTGCTGCTACCGTCTTTTATGACCGAAAATAACTTCTGAATATCAGAACAGCGAATTTTTCTTCATTTGTCGGACGAGAGGGATTTACTCCAGACACCTGACAAGGCCCTCATCCCTGTCATTCGCAGGAGAAAGAGACGGAGATATCGCTGAAGGAGGTCAGGGTGCCTTGAAAGGATCTGGCGACGAGTGGCTAATCTGCCTTTACCATCGGTACTATTGGCCAACGTACAATCATTGGATAATAAAGTGGACGAACTACACGTATATCCTACCAATGTGACATAAAACACTGTAATATCTAATTTTCACTGAGGCGTGGCTGAATGACGACATGAATAATATGAAGCTGGCAGGTTATACACTCTATCGGCAGGATAGAACAGCAACCTCTGGTAAGACAAGGGGTGGGGGTCTATGTATATTTCTAAACAACAGCTGGTGCACTATATCTAAGGAAGTCTCAAGGTTTTGCTCGCCTGAGGTAGAGAGTTTTCATCTATATTCTTCATAGCTGTCGACATACCACCACAAACCGATGCTGGCACTAAGCCTGCACTCTGTATATGTCAATAAGCAAATAGGAAAAAACTCATCCAGATGTGGAGCTCCTAGTGGCTGGGGACTTTAATGCAGGGAAACTTAAATCCGTTTTACATCATATCTACCAGCATGTTAAATGTGCAACCAGAGTGGAAAAAAACTCTAGACCACCTTTACTCCACACACAGAGACGCGTACAAAGCTCTCCATCGCCCTCCATTTGGCAAATCTGACCATAATTCTATCCTCCTGATTCCTGCTTACAAGCAAAACTAGAGCAGGAAGCACTAGTGACTCGGCCAATAAGAAAGTGGTCAGATGAAGCAGATGCTAAGCTACAGGACTGTTTCACTATCAGAGACTGGAATATGTTCCGGGATTCTTTCCGGTGGCATTGAGGAGTACACCACATCAGTCACAGGCTTTAGCAATAAGTTCATCGATGACATCATCACCACAATGACTGTGCGTACATACCCCAACCAGAAGCCATGGATTGCAGGCAACATCCGCATTGAGCTGAATGGTTGAGCTGCCGCTTTCAAAGAGCGAGACTCTAACCTGGAAGCTTGTAAGAAATTCCCTCCGACAAACCATCAAACAGGCAAAGCGTCAATACAGGACTAAGATCGAATCTTACTTCACCGGCTCTGACACTCATCGGATGTGGCAGGGCTTGCAAACTATTACAGACTTCAAAGGGAATCACAGCCGAGAGCTGTCCAGTGACACGAGCCTACCAGACAAGCTAAATAACTTCTATGCTCGCTTGGAGTCAAGTACCACTGAAACATGCATGAGAGAATCAGCTGGACGACTGTGTGAGCACACTCTCTGTTGCTGATGTGAGTAAGACCTTTAAAACAAGTCAACATTCACAAGGCCGCAGGGCGGATTACCAGGACGTGTACTCCGAGCATGCGCTGACCAACTGGCAAGTGTCTTTACTGACATTTTCAACCTCTACCTGTCCAAGTCTGTAATACCAACATGTTTCAAGCAGACCACCATAGTCCCTGTGCCCAAGAACACTAAGGTAACCTGCCTAAATGACTACCGACCCGTAGCACTCATGTCTGTAGCCATGAAGTGTTTTGAAAGGCTGGTCATGGCTTACATCAACACCATCACCCCAGAAACCCTAGACCCACTCCAATATGCATACCGCCCCAACAGATACAGAGATGATGCAATCTCTATTGCACTCCACACTGTCCTTTCACACCTGGACAAAAGGAACACCTATGTGACACCTAGCTCAGTGTTCAACCCCATAGTTCCCTCAAAGCTCATCACTAAGCTCAGGACACTGGGATTAAACACCTCCCTCTGCAACTGGATCCTGGACTTCCTAACGGGCCTCCCCCAGGTGGTAAGGGTAGGTAACAAAACATCCGCCACGCTGAACCTCAACACAGGGGCCCCTCAGGGGTGCATGCTCAGGGCCCTCCTGTTCTCCATGATCACTCATTTAATTTTTTTATTTTACCTTTATTTAACCAGGCAAGTCAGTTCAATGACAGCCTGGGAACAGTGGGTTAACTGCCTGTTCAGGGGCAGAATGACAGATTCGTACCTTGTCAGCTCGGGGGTTTGAACTCACAACCTTCCGGTAACTAGTCCAACGCTCTAACCACTAGGCTACCCTGCCGCCCCTAAACTGCATGGTCAGGCACGACTCCTAAACCATAATTAACTTTGCCGACAATACAATAGCCTGATCACTAACAATGACGAGACAGCCTATAGGGAGGTCAGAGACCTGGCTATGTGGTGCCAGGACAACAACCTCTACCTCAACGTGATCAAGACAAAGGAAATGATTGTGGACTACAGGAAAAGGAGGACCGAGCACGCCCCCATTGTCATCGATGGGGCTTTAGTGGAGCAGGTTGAGAGCTTCAAGTTCCTTGGTGTCCAAATCACCAACAAACTAACATTCTCCAAGCACACGAAGACAGTCGTGAAGAGGGCACAATAAAACCTATTCTTTCTCAAGGGACTGAAAAGTTTTGGCATGGGTCGTTAGAACCTCAAAAAGTTCTACAGCTCCACCGTCGAGAGCATCCCAACAGGTTGCATCACTGCCTGGTATGGCAACTGCTTGGCCTCCGACCGCAAGGCACTTACAGAGGGTAGTGCGTTCGGCCCAGTACATCACCGGGGCCAAGCTTCCTGCCATCCTCGACCTCTATACCAGGCGGTGTCAGAGGAAGACCCTAGCCACCCTAGTCATAGCCTTTTCTCTCTGCTACCGCACGGCAAGTGGTACCAAGTCTAGGTCCAAGAGTCTTCTAAACAGCTTCTACCCCCATGAGACTCCTGAACAGCTAGTCAAATCATTGAACCCCCTTTCTATGCTGCTGCTACTCTACCTTCATGTACATATTACCTCAATTACCTCGAATAACCGGTGCGCCAGCACATTGACCCAGTACCGGTACCGGGACATTGACCCAGTACCGGTACCGGAACATTGACCCAGTACCGGTACCGGAACATTGACCCTGTACCGGTATCTCCTGTATAAAGCCTTGCCATTGTTATTTTACTGCTGCTCTTTAATTATTTGTTACTTTTATTTCTTTTTTTTTTTACTTATCCATGTTTTTTACTTAGCAGGTTATTTTTCTTAAAACTGCATTGCTGGTTGAGGGCTTGTAAGTAAGCATTTCTCTGTAAGGTCTACCTACACCTGTTGTATTCGGCGCATGTGACAAATAAAATATGATTTCATTTGGCCTGCTGTACTGACCTCTAACAATTATTCAAGAATGTTGTTGGAAGCTGTTAGCACTACAAAGGTGGGAGGGAGGGAAGGAGGGAGGGAAAAGCTGAAGCTGTTAGCTCTAAGGTGGTGGGAGGGAGGGAAGGAGGGGGGGAAGAGCTGGAGCTGTTAGCACTATGGAGGTGGGAGAGAGGGAAGGAGGGAGGGAAAAGCTGAAGCTGTTAGCACTAAGGTGGTGGGAGGGAGGGAAGGAGGGGGGGAAGAGCTGGAGCTGTTAGCACTATGGAGGTGGGAGAGAGGGAAGGAGGGAGGGAAAAGCTGAAGCTGTTAGCACTATGGAGGTGGGAGGGAGGGAGGGAAGGAGGGGGGAAGAGCTGAAGCTGTTAGCACTATGGAGGTGGGAGGGAGGGAAGGAGGGAAGGAAGAGCTGAAGTTGTTAGCACTATGGAGGTGGGAGGGAGGGAAGGAGGGAGGGAAGAGCTGAAGCTGTTAGCACTATGGAGGTGGGAGGGAGGGAAGGAGGGAGGGAAGTAGCACTACAGAGGTGGGAGGGAGGGAAGGAGGGAGGGAAGAGCTGAAGTTGTTAGCACTACGGAGGTGAATACGTAGATGGCCCCGTTCTGTTGTTGCCCGAAATAGAAGTAACAGACATCACTGGTGTGGAAAATGCTTTTTGTCTCCTCTGTTGTGGACACTACATCACCACACTCCCTCTCTTGCTCTTGGCCCTCCTCATCTTTCTAAGTCACTTTGATTTTCCACCTGTGTGTTTTATCAGTTTCTGTATTAAAATCAGGGCTGCAACTTTCACTGGGGACGGGGGGACGGGGACGGGGACGGGGGGCAGGGAGGACGGGGGGCAGGGGGGACGGGGACGGGGGGACATCCCCCCCACATTCTGAAATTGTATTCTTGCCCCCCCCCACAGTTTAATTATTGGAATGTTTTTTGTCTGCTCCCAAAAAAATTGTTTTATCCTACCCAGACACCCAAGAAGAAGTGTTTTAGTTCATGACAAAGGTGCAAAAAAGTTAATTTCCCTTTCCCCTGTTTAAAAGAATGTTTCAGTGGAAATAAAGTGAATATGACGAGAGGACCATTTTTCCACAGGGCTATCACACCTGATTTATTTGAGATATTCCTGGAAGGATTGGCACCGCCACCGCAGACTTATTCACTTCCCCACATCAAGGCCGAGCAGCAAGACTTCCTAGCCTCCTTTAACCAAAGACCACGCTAACACCTCAGACAGATCTATGGGCGCCACAGTGTATTTCCAGACATTGACATATCCGCCAGAAGAAACATTATGATTAAAAAGAATAATACAATTGAATATAAAAAAATAACCTGTCAAATTAGATGGAATGTCCAGTGGTATTTTCCACTATCCCTGCCTCTGCACTAACAAATTGTCTGCTTAATGTATCTCTCATTTTCTATATCTCTGGATATATATTGGCAGCAGGGTGGCCTAGTGGTTAGAGTGTTGGGCTAGTAACCGAAAGGTTGCAAGTTCAAATCCCCGAGCTGACAAGGTACAAATCTGTCGTTCTGCCCCTGAACAGGCAGTTAACCCACTGTTCCTAGGCCATCATTGAAAATAATAGTAAAATAAAGGTAAAATATATATTTTTAAATTGCATGCATACTGAGTTACAGTTCATATAAGGAAATCAGTCACTTGAAAATGAATTAGGCCCTAAGGATTTAACATGACTGGGATTACAGGTTAGCATCTGTTGGTCACAGATACTTAAAAAAAAAAGTTGGATCAGAAAACCAGTCAGTATCTGGTGTGACCACAATTTGCCTCATGCAGTGTAACACAGACTTGATCAGGTTGTTGATTGTGGCCTGTGGTTGATTGTTGACTGCCTCACTTCTCTTCAATGGCCTTGCGAAGTTGCTGGATATTGGCAGGAACTGGAACACGCTGTTGTACAAGTCGATCCAGAGCATCCCTGACATGCTCAATACCTGACATGTCTGGTGAGTATGCAGGCCATGGAAGAACTGGGACATTTTCAGCTTCCAGGAATTGTGTATATATCCTTGCGACATGGGGCTTCAGCATGGGGCTTCAGCATCACCCCATGTTTCATTACCTCATGAAACATGGGGTGATGACAGTGGATGAATGGCACAACAATGTCCCTCAGGATATCGTCACTGTGTCGATAAAATTCGTTTTCAATTGTGTTCGTTTTCTGTAGCTTATGCCTGCCCATACCATAACCCCAGCACCAAAATGGGGCTCTCCGTTCACAGCATTGGCATCACTTAAACCGCTCACCCACACAGCTCTGGTGGACAGCTCTGGTGGACATTCCTGCACTCGGCATGCCAATTGCAAGCTCCCTCAAAACTTAAGACATCTGTAACATTGTGTTGTGTTACAAGACAGCACATTTTAGAGTGGCGTTTTATTCACCCCAGCACAAGGTGCACCTGTGTAATGGTCACACTGTTTAAATCAGCGTCTTGATATCCCACACCTGTAAAGGCAAAAGGTTTATCTTGGCAAAGGAAAAATGTTCAAAAAACAGGGATGTAAACAAATCTGTGCACAAAATTTGAGAGAAATACATTTTTGTCCGTATGGGAAATTTCTGGGATCTTTTATTTCAGATCATGAAACATGGGACCAACATTTTACACGTTTCTTTTATATTTTTGTTCAGTGTAGTTCTTACAGTATGTTCTCATTTAATTTTTCACTTTCAAAGGATTCTAGTTTCATTCTACTGCTGGAGCATGTATTGTCTTCTCGATCTAAGGTAATTTTCTCTCAACCCATCCCACCTATCACCATAGACCACACTCTCAACCCATCCCACCTATCACCAAAGACCACCCCTCAGCCACTCTCAACCCATCCCACCTATCACCATAGACCACACTCTCAACCCATCCCACCTATCACAATAGACCATCCTCTCAACCCATCCCACCTATCACCATAGACCACACTCTCAACCCATCCCACCTATCACCATAGACCACACTCTCAACCCATCCCACCTATCACCATAGACCACACTCTCAACCCATCCCACCTATCACCATAGACCACACTCTCAACCATCCCACCTATCACCATAGACCACACTCTCAACCCATCCCACCTATCACCATAGACCACACTCTCAACCCATCCCACCTATCACCATAGACCACACTCTCAACCCATCCCACCTATCACCATAGACCACACTCTCAACCCATCCCACCTATCACCATAGACCACACTCTGAACCATCCCACCTATCACCATAGACCACCCTCAGCCACTCTCAACCCATCCAACCTATCACCATAGACCACACTCTCAACCCATCCCACCTATCACCATAGACCACACTCTCAACCCATCCCACCTATCACCATAGACCACACTCTCAACCCATCCCACCTATCACCATAGACCACACTCTCAACCCATCCAACCTATCACCATAGACCACACTCTCAACCCATCCCACCTATCACCATAGACCACACTCTCAACCCATCCCACCTATCACCATAGACCGCCCTTGTTTGGTTTTACACGTTTTTTGAAAAATCTTTCTAATCGTACATTATACACAGATTGTGAGCTAAAGATGAAAACCTTTCCTATGAGTATCATTATGTTATTTATTGACTGACTGTGTCTTTCCAGATCGCCCAGCACTGCTATTTGAAAGGTTCATTTTAAATGTTGTGATTTCTTTAACCATTCCTGAACCTATGACCTGAAAAAGCTACATACAGTATATAGTATATATATATAGTATATATATATATATATAGTATATATATGCCATAAGATACATTAGATATATATATATATATATATAGCATTCTGTTGGTGGCAAGAATTTTATATACAATTTAAATTGAAAAATTCTAAGTGTTGAGTCAAGTATAGTTTTTGTACTAGTTCATAAGCCATGTGCCATGGAATTGGTACATAGAAAGTCTCCTCCCATTTATTTTGCAACCTGTATGGTGCAGCTTTTAAAATTTTTGTCCTCAGATGAAACTGGTATATGTTTCTATTTATGCCAGTTCCTCTCAGCCAATTTGTATCTTTAAAGTACCTTGCTTGCCTCCTCCCTTTTCCGCTTGCCTCCTCCATTTTCCTCTTGCCTCCTCCCTTTTCCGCTTGCCTCCTCCCCTTTCCTCTTGCCTCCTCCCTTTTCCGCTTGCCTTCTCCCTTTTCCTCTTGCCTCCTCCCTTTTCCACTTGCCTTCTCCCTTTTCCTCTTGCCTCCTCCCTTTCCGCTTGCCTCCTCCCTTTTCCGCTTGCCTCCTCCCTTTTCCGCTTGCCTTCTCCCTTTTCCTCTTGCCTCCTCCCTTTTCCACTTGCCTTCTCCCTTTTCCACTTGCCTCCTCCCTTTTCCACTTGCCTCTTC
>NC_068444.1:11069002-11130538 GCF_023373465.1 Oncorhynchus keta | reverse complement strand
CTCACCATAGCCATCCCACCTCACCAGCCACCCCTCAACCCATCCCACCTATCACCATAGACCACCCTCAGCCACTCTCAACCCATCCAACCTATCACCATAGACCGCCCTTGTTTGGTTTTACACGTTTTTTGAAAAATCTTTCTAATCGTACATTATACACAGATTGTGAGCTAAAGATGAAAACCTTTCCTATGAGTATCATTATGCTATTTATTGACTGACTGTGTCTTTCCAGATCGCCCAGCACTGCTATTTGAAAGGTTCATTTTAAATGTTGTGATTTCTTTAACCATTCCTGAACCTGTGACCACAAAAAAGCTACATACAGTATATAGTATATATATATAGTATATAATATATATATATATATATGCCATAAGATACATTAGATATATATATATATATAGCATTCTGTTGGTGGCAAGAATTTTATATATAATTTAAATTGAAAAATTGTGTTGAGTCAAGTACAGTTTTTGTACTAGTTCATAAGCCATGTGCCATGGAATTGGTACATAGAAAGTCTCCTCCCATTTATTTTGCAACCTGTATGGCGCAGCTTTTAAAATTTTTGTCCTCAGATGAAACTGGTATATGTTTCTATTTATGCCAGTTCCTCTCAGCCAATTTGTATCTTTAAAGTACCTTGCTTGCCTCCTCCCTTTTCCGCTTGCCTCCTCCCTTTTCCTCTTGCCTCCTCCCTTTTCCGCTTGCCTCCTCCCTTTTCCTCTTGCCTCCTCCCTTTTCCGCTTGCCTTCTCCCTTTTCCACTTGCCTCCTCCCTTTTCCACTTGCCTCCCTCCCTTTTCCACTTGCCTTCTCCCTTTTCCTCTTGCCTCCTCCCTTTTCCGCTTGCCTTCTCCCTTTTCCGCTTGCCTTCTCCCTTTTCCGCTTGCCTCCTCCCTTTTCCGCTTGCCTCCTCCCTTTTCCTCTTGCCTCCTCCCTTTTCCGCTTGCCTTCTCCCTTTTCCTCTTGCCTTCTCCCTTTTCCGCTTGCCTCCTCCCTTTTCCGCTTGCCTTCTCCCTTTTCCTCTTGCCTTCTCCCTTTTCCGCTTGCCTTCTCCCTTTTCCGCTTGCCTCCTCCCTTTTCCTCTTGCCTCCTCCCTTTTCCTCTTGCCTTCTCCCTTTTCCGCTTGCCTCCTCCCTTTTCCTCTTGCCTCCTCCCTTTTCCTCTTGCCTCCTCCCTTTTCCTCTTGCCTCCTCCCTTTTCCGCTTGCCTCCTCCCTTTTCCGCTTGCCTTCTCCCTTTTCCGCTTGCCTCCTCCCTTTTCCTCTTGCCTCCTCCCTTTTCCTCTTGCCTCCTCCCTTTTCCTCTTGCCTCCTCCCTTTTCCGCTTGCCTCCTCCCTTTTCCGCTTGCCTCCTCCCTTTTCCGCTTGCCTCCTCCCTTTTCCTCTTGCCTTCTCCCTTTTCCGCTTGCCTCCTCCCTTTTCCGCTTGCCTCCTCCCTTTTCCTCTTGCCTCCTCCCTTTTCCGCTTGCCTCCTCCCTTTTCCGCTTGCCTCCTCCCTTTTCCACTTGCCTCCTCCCTTTTCCTCTTGCCTTCTTCCTTTTCCGCTTGCCTTCTCCTTTTCCGCTTGCCTCCTCCCTTTTCCTCTTGCCTCCTCCCTTTTCCGCTTGCCTCCTCCCTTTTCCGCTTGCCTTCTCCCTTTTCCTCTTGCCTCCTCCCTTTTCCTCTTGCCTCCTCCCTTTTCCGCTTGCCTCCTCCCTTTTCCGCTTGCCTCCTCCCTTTTCCGCTTGCCTCCTCCCTTTTCCGCTTGCCTCCTCCCTTTTCCGCTTGCCTCCTCCCTTTTCCTCTTGCCTCCTCCCTTTTCCGCTTGCCTTCTCCCTTTTCCGCTTGCCTCCTCCCTTTTCCGCTTGCCTCCTCCCTTTTCCGCTTGCCTCCTCCCTTTTCCGCTTGCCTCCTCCCTTTTCCTCTTGCCTCCTCCCTTTTCCTCTTGCCTTCTTCCTTTTCCGCTTGCCTTCTTCCTTTTCCACTTGCCTCCTCCCTTTTCCTCTTGCCTCCTCCTTTTCCACTTGCCTTCTCCCTTTTCCACTTGCCTCCTCCCTTTTCCTCTTGCCTTCTCCCTTTTCCTCTTGCCTTCTTCCTTTTCCGCTTGCCTTCTCCCTTTTCCGCTTGCCTTCTCCCTTTTCCTCTTGCCTCCTCCCTTTTCCTCTTGCCTCCTCCTTTTCCGCTTTCCTCCTCCCTTTTCCGCTTGCCTCCTACCTTTTCCTCTTGCCTTCTCCCTTTTCCGCTTTCCTCCTCCCTTTTCCGCTTGCCTCCTACCTTTTCCTCTTGCCTTCTCCCTTTTCCGCTTTCCTCCTCCCTTTTCCGCTTTCCTCCCCCCTTTTCCTCTTGCCTTCTCCCTTTTCCTCTTGCCTCCTCCCTTTTCCTCTTGCCTCCTCCCTTTTCCGCTTTCCTCCTCCCTTTTCCGCTTGCCTCCTCCCTTTTCCTCTTGCCTTCTCCCTTTTCCGCTTTCCTCCTCCCTTTTCCGCTTGCCTCCTCCCTTTTCCGCTTGCCTTCTCCCTTTTCCGCTTTCCTCCTCCCTTTTCCGCTTTCCTCCTCCCTTTTCCTCTTGCCTCCTCCCTTTTCCTCTTGCCTTCTCCCTTTTTCGCTTTCCTCCTCCCTTTTCCGCTTGCCTTCTCCCTTTTCCTCTTGCCTCCTCCCTTTTCCGCTTGCCTCCTCCCTTTTCCGCTTGCCTCCTCCCTTTTCCGATTGCCTTCTCCATTTTTGTGGTAATTTGGACTGAGCAGATATTCCCATATATCTTTGATAACTGCGTATGTGATGTTTTTTTATTTAATTTATTTCACCTTTATTTAACCAGGTAGGCAAGTTGAGAACAAGTTCTCATTTACAATTGCGACCCGGCCAAGATAAAGCAAAGCAGTTCGACACATACAACGACACAGAGTTACACGTGGAGTAAAACAAACATACAGTCAATAATATAGTATAAACAAGTCTATATACGATGTGAGCAAATGAGGTGAGATAAGAGAGGTAAAGGCAAAAAAGGCCATGGTGGCAAAGTAAATACAATATAGCAAGTAAAACACTGGAATGGTAGATCTGCAGTAGAAGAATGTGCAAAGTAGAAATAAAAATAATGGGGTGCTAAAGAACAAAATAAATATATAAATAAAATAAATACAGTAGGGAAAGAGGTAGTTGTTTGGGCTAAATTATAGATGGGCTATGTACAGGTGCAGTAATCTGTGAGCTGCTCTGACAGTTGGTGCTTAAAGCTAGTGAGGGAGATAAGTGTTTCCAGTTTCAGAGATTTTTGTAGTTCGTTCCAGTCATTGGCAGCAGAGAACTGGAAGGAGAGGCGGCCAAAGAAAGAATTGGTTTTGGGGGTGACCAGAGAGATATACCTGCTGGAGCGCGTGCGGGTGGGTGATACTATGGTGACCAGCGAGCTGAGATAAGGGGGACTTTACCTAGCAGGGTCTTGTAGATGACATGGAGCCAGTGGGTTTGGCGACGAGTACGAAGCGAGGGCCAGCCAACGAGAGCGTACAGGTCGCAATGGTGGGTAGTATATGGGGCTTTGGTAACAAAACGGATTGCACTGTGATAGACTGCATCCAATTTGTCGAGTATGGTATTGGAGGCTATTTTGTAAATGACATCGCCAAAGTCGAGGATTGGTAGGATGGTCAGTTTTACAAGGGTATGTTTGGCAGCATGAGTGAAGGATGCTTTGTTGCGAAATAGGAAGCCAATTCTAGATTTAACTTTGGATTGGAGATGTTTGATGTGGGTCTGGAGGGAGAGTTTACAGTCTATTTTTTTTATTTTATTTTTATTTCACCTTTATTTAACCAGGTAGGCTAGTTGAGAACAAGTTCGCATTTGCAACTGCGACCTGGCCAAGATAAAGCATAGCAGTGTGAACAGACAACACAGAGATACACATGGAGTAAACAATTAACAAGTCAAAAACTAACCCCAAGGCCATTGGCTCAACTTACCCCAAGGCCATTGGCTCAACTTACCCCAAGGCCATTGGCTCAACTAACCCCAGGCAAACATTTTGACTATATTAGCCCACACAGCTACAAGGATGCACTTGCATGACCCCAACTTGTTAACAGCCCATCTGCGCGCTCGAGAAAGGAATTAAAGAGAGAGGAGGAGTTTGAAACGCATGGCGGTGAGATATCCTGTATAGCTAAAAGTAACGTGTCACCCAATGAATATATTCTTTTAATTACTAGGCTATTCAATATCGAATACAAATTCACTCTAATTGTAGGCTAATTGTAAGCCGCCCCGCACAATCGATGAACCAACAGCATCGCCTAGAGCTATATGCTCTCTCCCAGACTCATGGATAGACATTTTGGAGCATAACACAACCATTCCATCCAGTATGCATGATAATACGGTCCACACTCAATGGCGATTACTTTAATTTGTTTAAGAGTATAGGCTCGACCAATTATGTACCAAAGACATCTTAAATCAGTTTTGTGTTATGTTTCTCTGCCATGCTTAATACAGTGGCAATTTCTGCATAAATTGGTTGTCAAATTTGATCTGATCTTCATCTAAGTCACAACAATAGACAAACATAGTGTGCCTAAACTAATAACACACAAATTATTGTATTTTTCTTGTCTATATTGAATACACAATTTAAACATTCACAGTGTAGGTTGTAAAAAGCATGTGAACCACTAGGCTAATGACTTCCCCCGAAAGCTAATTGGAGTCAGATGTCAGCTAACTTGGAGTCCAATCAATGAGACAAGATTGGAGATGTTGGTTAAAGCTACTTTTCTCTATAAAAAAACATAAATAATAATATATGCCATTTAGCAGACGATTTTATCCAAAGCGACTTACAGTCATGTGTGCATACATTCTACGTATGGGTGGTCCCGGGGATCGAACCCACTACCCTGGCGTTACAAGCGCCATGCTCTACCAACTGAGCTACAACATTTGAGTTTACTATTCATAAGAAGCATTGCCTGATGTGAACCATGCCTCGAACAAAAGAGATATCAGTAGATCTAAGATTAACAAAGCCTCATAAGCCTATCCATAAGCTCTAATATGAGTGTTTTGAATGAATCATCACCTTAGAAAGTGCTGTCCATTTCTTTGTGTTAGGATTTGAAACAACATCAACAACCATGTTTTACACTCCGTTTCAACCTGCTGTTGAACTGCTTTTCTTCAAATTGATCATCATAGTGAGGTGAATTTTAGAAGTACAGTAGGCCTACTGTTTTTATGATAAACTACATGACGAACATCTCATTCCTAAATCATGGGCATTAATATAGAGTTGTTTCCCCCCCTTTGCTGTTATAACAGCCTCCACTCTTCTTGGGAGGCTTTCCACTAGATGTTGGAACATTGCTGTTATAACAGCCTCCACTCTTCTTGGGAGGCTTTCCACTAGATGTTGTAACATTGCTGTGGAAACTTTCTTCCATTCAGCCACAAGAGCGTATAGTGAGGTCATGCACTGATTATGGGCGATTAGACCTGGCTCTCAGTCGGCGTTCAATTCATCCCAAAGATGTTCGATGAGGTTGAGGTCAGGGCTCTGTGCAGGCCAGTCAAGTTCTTCCACACCAATCTCAAAACACCATTTCTGTATGGACCTCACTTTGTGCACAGGGGCTTTGTCATGCTGAAACAGGAAAGGGCCTTCCCCAAACTGTTGGCCAAATTCTTCTATCACAGAATTGTCTAGAATGTCATTGTCTGCGGTAGGTTAAGATTTCCCTTCACTGGTTACTAAGGGGCCTAGCCCAAACCATGAAAAAAAGCCCCAAACCATTATTCCTCCTCCACTGAACTTTACAGTTGCCATTATGCATTGGGGATGGTAGCGTTCTCCTGGCATCCGCCGAACCCACATTCATCCCTCTGACTACCAGATAGTGTAGCGTGATTCATCACTAAAGAGCACACGTTTCCACTCCTCCAGAGTCCAATGGTGGCGAGCTTTACACCACTCCAGCCGGCACATGACATTGTGCATAGTGATCTTAGGCTTGTTTGCGGTTGCTCGGCCATGGAAACCCATTTCATGAAGCTCCCAACGAACAGTCATTGTGCTGATGTTGCTTCCAGAGGCCGTTTGGAACTCGGGTACTAAGTGTTGCAACCAAGGGCAGATTATTTTTTACAAGTTACGCGGTTCAGCAACCGGCAGTCCCGTTCTGTGAGCTTCAATTCACAGCTGAGTCATTGTTGCTCCGTTTTCACGTTTTCACTTCACAATAACAGCACTTAAAGTTGACCAGGGAACCTCTAGCAAGGGCAGAAATTTGATGAACTGACTTGTTGGAAAGGTGGCATCCTATGACGGTTGAAATCACTGAGCTCTTTAGTAAGGCCATTCTACTGTCAATTATTGTCTATGGAGATATTATGGCTGGGTACTCGATTGTATACACCTGTCAGCAATGAGTGTGCCTGAAATATGTGTCCACATACATTTTTATATATAGTGTATGTGTTTGATGTGATTTTCAATTGCATTTGCATTGATGTCAGAGTGGTTAGTGGGACAATAGAGCCCTGAGTACCAGGCTATTAGGACCTGAGGTCATTAAACAAGTTGGGTACTACCAAAGCATGTCCAGAGTACATAGAAGGAGTTACCTGTGAGTAAAACAGTCACAGGGGATTTTACTGCAATCATGACTCATGACTGACTGTGTATTGGTAATATGGTTACCTCACCAGCCCTACTCCTTTCTGCATCCTATGACTCTCACTGTCCCCTTTCCTTCCGGATGGCTCGGCCCTCTCCTCCTGCTCCGTGGCTGAGTCACTCATTGCGAGCTTACAGAACAGGGCTGGCTGGAGTAAAACTAAACGTCCGGAGGACTTACCATTCTTTCCCACTGTCCTCTCTACCTTCTCTTCCTCTTTATCTGCTTTAAGACACCTTCTATCACTCTAAATTTCAATTTGCTGCCTCTAATCCTAGGGAACTCTTTTCCACCTTCTCTTCCCTCCTTAATCCTCTACCCTCTCCCCCTACCTCCTCCCTCTCTGCGGATGACTTTTTGAAAAGAAGGTTGAAGACATCCGCTCCTTAATCTACCCTCTCTCTCCAGATTAAATATTATGACCAGTGATGTCCGGCCGCCCGACAACCTGCCTGCTCGACACCATCTCTGGACAACCTTTACCCATTCCTCATTTCCCACATCAACTCATCTCTGACCACTGGCTGCATCCCCTCTGACTTCAAAATGCCCAGAGTAGCTCCCTCCTCAAGAAACCAAACGCAGCCCCTCTGACATCAAAAACTACAGAGCGGTATCCCTTCTTTCTTTTCTTTACAAAACACTTGAGTGTGCTGTATCTGACCAAGTATTTAGCTATCTCTTCCAGAAAGATCTTCTTGACCCAAACCAAGATGGGTCACTCGACCGAAACTGCTCTTCTCTGTGTCACGGAGGTTCTCCACACTACCAAAGCTGGCTCTCTCTCCTCTGTTCTCATCCTCCTCAATCTATCCACTGTCTTTGACCCCTTGAACCATCAAGATCTGTGTGTCTCAAGCTCTGCACACTGTTGGATTGCATCCTACCAGGTGAAGTGGAGAGGATCTTAGTCTGCACCACATGCTCTCATTACTGGGATCCCTCAGGGCTCGGTTCTAGGCCCTCTCCTCTTCTCTCTATACACCAAGTCACTTGGCTCTGTCATATCCTCACATGGTATCTCCTTTCATTGCTATGCGGATGACACTTAACTACTTTTCTCCTTCCCCCCTTCTGACACCCAGGTGGCGACATGCATCTCTCCGTGCCTGACAGATATCTCAGGTTGGATGTCGGCCCACCATCTCAAGCTCAACCTGGTCGTGACCCTGGACAACACCCTGTCATTCTCTGCAAACATTAAAACAGTGAATCTCTCCTACAGGTTCATGCTGTGCAGCATCCACAGAGTACAACCCTACCCAACACAGGAAGCGGCACATTGGCACTTGTCATCTTCCGTCTGGATTTCTGCAACTCGCTGTTGCCTGGGCCCGCTTGTGCAATCAACCCCCTGCAATTATCGCATTCCGATGTTCTCCCATGTCACCCCATTCCTCCGCACACTCCACTGGCTTTCAGTCGAAGCTCGCATCCATTACAAAAGCATTGTAGTTGTCTAATGAGCAGCAAGTCGATCTTGCCCCTGGCTATGCCTACCCTCAGGCTATGCTCAAACCCTACAAAACAAGCACACCTGGTCTCCTGGCCCTCGCGCTCAAGCCAGTCAAAGCTCTTCTCTGTCCTGGCACCCCAATGGTGGAACCAGAATGCCCCTGAAGCTAGGACAGCAGAGTACCCCCCACCCACCCCACAGGTGCAATCGACAAAGAGCAGTGGGAAAAAGTTTTGATGGACTACTTTCTGCACACGGTGTGAACCGGAGTAACTTGACACAATGGGCCAAACAAGCTACAAACAAAACAGAAACGACATAGGAAATCTTTCACTTTGTTTTAGGGGTTCCAGTCTGCCGTGAAGCATTCAGCCATGTATATGGGTAAGAGTCTAGCTACATTTTCAGATATTCAAATTTAGTCAAAAAGTAGTTTTCATTGCAAGTTCAAGGGCATTGTTCGCTAGCTAGTGAATGTTAGCTTGCTGGCTTGCTAGCTAACGTTATGTTTATGATCTGTGTAGTTATATTTTTTTGTCTCAGAAAGCTATTTGCATTGCTAGTTATAGCCTAATGTTAGTAAGCTAGCTAACATTGAACCAAGTTGGTTAGTAGCTACCTGCATAGTCATACAACAGCATATCATGCATGGTGGCTAGCTATAGCCTAATGTAAGCTAGCTAGCTAACATTGAACCTAGTTAGTTAGCTTTAGCTACCTGCATATTCATACTACAGCATTTCATCCATGGTGACTAGCTATGACAATCCGTTTGTACTGTATGGGTTGGGATTATGGTTGATTGTTTAGCTAGCTAGCTACATGTCTAAACAAAAAACTCCACTTCACCACATGATTACCTGACCCATCAAGTTAGGTGTGTGTCTGGTGGTGATGATGGCCATCTATTGAATTTCATGAACATGTGTACATGTCTAGACCATAGTGACCCGTCCACTTTGCTAGATGTGGCTGGGGGTTATAGCATTTCTTTCACATGACCCATCAATTTAAACAAGTGTGTTTGGCTAAGCATTATCTAATAATTATAATATATTTATAACATATTTTTATCTGGACACTTTTTATTTTTGATATTGCTACTATGCAAATGTGCCAGTAACCATTTCACTGTACCGTTTACACCTTCTGTATCCTGTGACAAATAAACATAGCTTTTATTTGATATAGTGTGTGTTTACCAGAGACAGTAATGTGAAGAACAACATGACCTGAACCAAAGTCAGATTAGAATATAGGCCAAGGACGAGATAAAGTGTATTTTTACCTGAAGTTTTTCCTTATTGTAGGCTACTACTTTCACCACTTTTAGTCTTGAAATCTTTGGTTGTTTACTGCACTATCTTACTCTCTCTGTTTAGCACATGGCATCACATGTGAATCCTTAAAGAGATGGGTGGGGCTAAAGCTTAAGAGGATGTGAATGACGCTGAATAGGTGTAGAATAGAACAAAGAATAGTTCTCCAGTAGGTGTACCAAAAATATTCAAGGGACATTTTCTCAAAAGTGGGGTTACAAATGTATCAACTTTCAAAACAGAATTACTTTCCCATTGTTCCTCAACTGCAGTGCATGATTTAACCTCAAATGTAACCTTCAAATTTTGCAAAGTAAGGCTGAATCGAGGTGGCCGGTCGCATACGTGGTTGTCCCACCTAGCTATCTTAAGAGAAATGTGCTAACTGTACGTCGTTCTGGATAAGAGCATCTGCTAAATGACTACCATTTAAATGTATATTAAAGTTTTTTTATTTTTTTGTACCATATAGGGTCCATTTAGAACCTGAGGAGCATGGTTGTTGATAGAACGTTCCAAAAAAGCTTCCATGTAGCATCATAAAGGGTTCCGCTATGGTTACAAGCCAAAGAACACTTATTTGGCACTATATAGAACCATTTGTTTTTAGGGTAGTATTGAATATTGTCCAAGATACTAAACCTCCTCTCGCAGTGTTGCTTGCAGGTGGAGGAGAGAAATACAGGTATAGAGGGTATTCTTTGCAGGCTACACAGCCCCATGGTGAGGACGGAGTTGTGCCTTGTTGCCTCATGTTTTCTTACAGAGTGCAATAAATGTGTTTTAGGCTCAGGGGTGCATCAACGTCAGAATGCTTTCGGGGTAGGCAGTAGAGTGATTATACTGCTGACTTTTTTAGGCACACATTCTGTTTGTATTTAATCATGGGTTTTCATAAAGCCATGAAATATTACTAGCTCGAAAACAATATCTTAATATTTCAGCTGCAGGAAATAAACCGTTCGTTCTCTTTGTTCTCTTTGGGTGTTACTTTCTTTGTTAATTTCCCACTCGCAAACAATCACCACCAAGCACAGGAAAATGGTGGAACAGTATTAGTTGGCCAGATCTAACAGTCTGGGCATGGTAGGAAATACAACGGAAAAACCGGTATGTGGGTTAATTCCCATAGTTCTGATTGGCTCGAGCCAGGGTTGAACCCTGGGAGTTCTGCAGCGGTCCATTGTCCTGATTGATGACTGGGTTCGTGGACAACATGACCTCATTACCCACACACACAGCACACACACTACACGCACAGAGACACACACTGAGACACACACACAGTCTAACCACAGAGGCGGGGTGTCAAAAAGACTCTCCCTTTGTTTGTGTAGGTATGGCTGTGGTCAGCAAAAAATACCTCATCCCTACTGTACAGTATGGTGGTGGAGCTTTGATGTTATGGTGCTATTTTGCTTCCAGCGCTCCTGGGGCCCTTGATACAGTTTTTTACATTCACTTTGGCACTCATTTCAGATCCTTGTGGCCATTTTTCAAAACTCTAGACACAAAACTCAAAATGGTCATCACAGGTAACATTGTGGATTCATATCTTTAAAGAAACCTTGCATTTGCAGAATCATTGGTTCAAATAACTCATTTATCATGAAATACCATAGGACCATTCATTTAGATCACCCACACACAAGATACCGATAGTTTCACTGTGTAGTTGTTCGTACAATCATTAAATATTGTAGTACTAAATATGTGTTTCATTATGGTACTACACGTAAATACATCACTGTAAAAGGACTAGTAGAGAGAATACTACAAACACAGTGGAATCATTGAACAAAATCTGAAATGTATTGATGATATACAATAAAATCACAAGCTACAACAAAATAAAAGAGTTAAAGGTCAACAAAATATTGATTACTGTATTTCTATATTTCCATCAACCCTTGTTGATTCTTGTTGATTTGGCCACAGGTTCTCATCCACATCACAATGGATGTTTTCATTGGCCAAACATCTTGGGAAGAATCTTCGGGCCAAACCTGATCGAATCCAAACCTGACACTGGTCCGCCGTGATGTCATTGGATGCATCATCCATGGCCTGGAGACGGATGGCTTGTTCGTGAGGGCGCCTATCATATACCTTCCACTTCCATGTGGAGAAACATTCCTCAATCGGGTTAAGGGAAGGAGAGTATGGGGGTAAGTACAGGGTGGTGAATTGTGGATGGGCCTGAAACCATGCTTGCACCATTTGAGCATGGTGGAACCTGACATTATCCCACACAATGACATAGGTCACCCCATCACCCCTACAGACCTGATTTAGCTCATCAAGGAAGGTTACAAGGAGACCTGCATTATATGATCCAATACGAGGTCTGCGTCCCACCACACCATCTTCTGATATAGCCGCACATATGGTGATGTTGGCCCTACGTTGTCCAGGTACTTGGATGGTTGCCCGCTGGCCAATGAATTCCTACCTCTCCTCCTTGTCTTGGCCAGGTTGAAACCTGCCTCATCCAAAAATAGGAATTTGTGATAGTTTTCGTCAGCATCCAGCTCTACCAACCTCTAAAAATACATTTTGGAAAGATAATTACTGACTACGATGATGTAGAATCTTTAGGGAATTTTTCACAACAGGCATCTAGAAACGGAACATACCTGAACATACTCCTCATATTCAGTCCTCAGTTGCGTCACTCTGTCTGCATTTCTTTCAAAAGGCACACGATATAGCTGTTTTAGAGACACCTGGTGCCTTTTCAGCATGCTTGCAATAGTCAGCAAACTTATAGCTTCCACATTGTTGAACTTGTCATCATTGTACAAGATGTGCTGCCGAATTTCTGTAAGGCGAATATCATTTCTGGCCCAAACCAAATTGACCACAGCCCACTCTTGTTGGTCAGTCAGAATTTTGCTTCCGCCTCCCCTATTTGGCCAAGTCTCAATTCTGCAGGGTAAATTACAGGAAGAACAAATTTAGTCGCATCACCTACTCTGTGGTACACATTGGCATGCAGTATACAGTCATTTGACAATTGAGAGTTGCCTAATGTCTAGTGCATGGTGAAGACTTACCGGTTCTCATTGTGGAAAGATCTGATGTTTGAGGCCACGGTTGATCTTCTGAGGTTTGGTTGAATCATTGTAGCTACCTCAGTCATTGTTATGCCATGATTTACAACATGGTGTACAACTATTGCTCGGATTTACTTGGACACTCTTTGCTATTCTTTCCGCTGCCTTGGTCCGTGGCCTTGTCCTCTACCACATTTCCCCACACCTCTCAAACGAGGCCCACGACCACGTCTCAGAAGGGGTGCTTGTCCCCTGCCATTCCTTTGACCACCACAACTTCCTCGTCTTCCTCCTCCCACTGCTTGACCTCTATTGTGACCTGGATCGCCTGCCGGCTCCACATTATCGCTGTGTCATTATAAATTCAGCAAAAAAAGAAACGTCTTTTCACTGTCAACTGCGTTTATTTTCAGCAAACTTAACATGTTTGAATTTTGGATGAACATAAGATTTTAACAACTGAGACATAAACTGAACAAGTTCCACATACATGTGACTAACAGAAATTGAATAATTTGTCCCTGAACAAAGGGGGGATCAAAATCAAAAGTAACAGTCAGTATCTGGTGTGGTCACCACTTGCATTAATTACTGCAGTGCATCTCCTCCTCATGGACTGCACCAGATTTGCCAGTTCTTCCTGTGAGATGTTACCCCACTCGTCCACCAAGGCACCTGCAAGTTCCCGGACATTTCTGGGGGAATGGCCCTAGCCCTCACCCTCCAATCCAACACGTCCCAATGGGATTGAGATCTGGGCTCTTCGCTGGCCATGGCAGAACACTGATATTCCTGTCTTGCAGGAAATAGTGCACAGAACGAGCGGTATGGCTGGTGGCATTGTCATGCTGGAGGGTCATGTCAGGATGAGCCTGCAGGAAGGGTACCACATGAGGGAGGATGATGTCTTCCCTGTAACGCACAGCGTTGAGATTGCCTGCAATGACAACAAGCTCAGTCCGATGATGCTGTAACACACCGCCCCAGACCATGACGGACCCTCCACCTCCAAATCGATCCCGCTCCAGAGTACAGGCCTCGGTGTAACGCTCATTCCTTCGATAATAAACGCAAATCCAACCATCACCCCTGGTGAGACGAAACCTCGACTCATCAATGAAGAGCACTTTTTGCCAGTCCTGTCTGGTCCAGCGACGGTGGGTTTGTGCCCATAGGCAACGTTGTTGCCGGTGATGTCTGGTGAGGACTTGCCTTACAATAGGCCCACAAGTCCTCAGTCCAGCCTCTCTCAGCCTATTGCGGACAGTCTGAGCACTGATGGAGGGATTGTGCGTTCCTAGTGTAACTCGGGCAGTTGTTGTTGCCATCCTGTACCTGGGATGTTCGGATGTACCGATCCTGTGCAGGTGTTGTTACACGTGGTCTGCCACTGCGAGAACGATCAGGTGTCCTTCCTGTCTCCCTGTAGTGCTGTCTTAGGCATTTCACAATACGGACATTGCAATTCATTGCCCTGGCCACATCTACAGTCCTCATGCCTCCTTGCAGCATGCCTAAGGCATGTTCAAGTAGATGAGCAGGGACCCTGGGCATCTTTCTTTTAGTGTTTTTCAGAGTCAGTAAAAAGGCCTCTTTCGTGTCCTAAGTTTTCATAACTGTGACCTTAATGTCCTACCGTCTGTAAGCT
The DNA here is from genome assembly GCF_023373465.1 of Oncorhynchus keta. Taxonomy (NCBI): domain Eukaryota; kingdom Metazoa; phylum Chordata; class Actinopteri; order Salmoniformes; family Salmonidae; genus Oncorhynchus; species Oncorhynchus keta. Next base: position 11,116,397 of record NC_068444.1, on the reverse strand, counting down.
GTAAGTGTCTTAACGACCGTTCCACAGGTGCATGTTTATTAAACGTTAATAATCGATCAAATTGAAGACGGGTCTATCTGTGTTTAATACAGGAAGACGACAAACCAAGATACTTTTTAAGTCTTGCGCAACTCTCAACAGTGTTACGCAGTTCCTAATTGGCCCTACTTCTTCATTGCACAAATGAATAACCTCAACCAAATTCCAAAGATTGGTGACATCCAGCGGAATCCAGTGGAAGCGGTAGGAATTGAAAACAAGTTCCTAAAAAATATCGTTTGCCAATGAGAATTCAGTGAACAGAGACCTAAAAGAAATTCTGAATGGTTAGTCCTCTGGGTTTTGCCTCCTACATAAGTTCTGTTATACTCACCGACATGATTCAAACAGTTTTAGAAACTTCAGAGTGTTTTCTATCCAAATATACTAATCATATGCATATCTTATATTTTTGGCATAAGTAGCAGGAAGTTGAAATTGAGCACGCTATTTATCCAAAAGTGAAAATGCTGCCCCCTATACCTTAAGAAGTTAAGAGTAATGCAACAGTTACTTGTCATTTTGAGCAGTTGTATCAGTTGATAGTTAGATCATTGTAATTTAATTAATAGACAGTCATCTCAGATGTAAATGTGTGAATTTCATTTTGAAATGGTAATACTTTGATGTTAAGTTCTGTCATTTTAAACAGGTGATTTTAGTTCAATGAACAAATGATCTTAGCTTTATGTGTAATGTATCCAAGCAACTGGAAAAAGTGTTACCAGAGTTAGGAGAAATGTGCATTTTGATTATCGGTTGTGAGTTTTGTGTCTAGAGTTTTGAAAAATTACATCAAGGTTCTGAAATGAAAGTGATTGTAGAAAACGGCAAGGTCTACGGCATCATGGACATTTTGGAGAAAAAAATGTGGTTGCCTCTGCCAAGAGGCTGAAACTTTTCTGCAAGTGGATCTTCCAGCAAGACAATAACTCAAAGCACCCGTGAAAATGCAGAAAAAAATGGTTAACACTAGAAGTTTTGAGGCAGACATCTTGTTAAATGAAAATAGAAATATCGCTAAAAAATGTAAAGTCATGGCCCCCTCTAAAATGGCTGCTCATTGGTCACATATGGAGGAGGGTACTGAGGCGCAGGAGTTGAATTGTTAATTGACCACAGAATCCACATTTTGCAATGGCTTGAACACCATTGACTTGTACATCATTGAAAACCTGTAGTTTGAATTCAAAAGTGCAGTACATAAACGCAGATGAAGGATATCAAGGATCTGGAAAGATCCCTCCCAATGTGTTTTTCTAATCTCATAAAACATTTGAGGAAAAAGACTCAGTGTCGTAATCCTCGCAAGGGGAAGGTGCTGGCGTATTGGAAACAGGGGATCCAATAATTTTTTTTTTCAATTGCTGGCTCATCTTTATCAAGAGATCCAATAATCCCGCACCCCACTGTATTCGGAAGGAAAATATTTTACTGCATTGAATCCGCACCAGCCCCCTTGTATCAAAAACCTGATTCATGTTGTCCAGAAGCGCACTTCTCAGTTCCTATGCTTCCTGGCTGATGTTTTGGTCACTTTTGAATGCTGGCGGTTCTTTCACTCTAGTGGTAGCATGAGATGGAGTCTACAACCCACACAAGTGGCTCAGGTAGTGCAGCTCATCCAGGATAACACATCAATGCGAGCTGTGGCAAGAAGGTTTGCCTTGTCTGTCAGTGTAGTTTCCAGAGCATGGAGGCGCTACCAGGAGACAGGCCAGTACATCAGGAAATGTGGAGGAGGCCGTAGGAGGGCAACAACCCAGCAGCAGGACCGCTACCTCCGCCTTTGTGCAAGGAGGAGCAGGAGGAGCATTGCCAGAGTCCTGCAAAATGACCTCCAGCAGGCCACAAATGTGCATGTGTCTGCTCAAACGGTCAGAAACAGACTCCATGAGGGTGGTATGAGGGCCCGACGTCCACAGGTGGGGGTTGAGCCTACAGCCCAACACCGTGCAGGACGTTAGGCATTTGCCAGAGAACACCAAGATTGGCAAATTCGCCACTGGCGCCCTGTGCTCTTCACAGATGAAAGCAGGTTCACACTGAGCACATGTGACAGACGTGACAGAGTCTGGAAACGCAGTGGTGAACATTCTACTGCCTGCAACATCCTCCAGCATGACCGGTTTGGCGGTGGGTCAGTCATGGTGTGGGGTGGCATTTCTTCGGGGGGCCGCACAGCCCTCCATGTGCTCGCCAGAGGCAGCCTGACTGCCATTAGGTACCGAGATGAGATCCTCAGACCCCTTGTGAGACCATATGCTGGTGCGGTTGGCCCTGGGTTCCTCCTAATGCAAGACAATGCTAGACCTCATGTGGCTGGAGTGCGTCAGCAGTTCCTGCAAGAGGAAGGCATTGATGCTATGGACTGGCCCGCCCGTTCCCCAGACCTGAATCCAATTGAGCACATCTGGGACATCATGTCTCGCTCCATCCACCAACGCCACGTTGCACCACAGACTGTCCAGGAGTTGGCGGATGCTTTAGTCCAGGTCTGGGAGGAGATCCCTCAGGAGACCATCCGCCACCTCATCAGGAGCATGCCCAGGCGTAATAGGGAGGTCGTACAGGCACGTGGAGGCCACACACACTACTGAGCCTCATTTTGACTTGTTTTAAGGACAATACATCAAAGTTGGATCAGCCTGTAGTGTGGTTTTCCACTTTAATTTTGAGTGTGACTCCAAATCCAGACCTCCATGAGTTGATAAATATGATTTCCATTGATAATTTTTGTGTGATTTTGTTGTCAGCACATTCAACTATGTAAAGAAAAAAGTATTTAATAAGAATATTTCATTCATTCATTCATGTTATTTTAGTGTTCTTTTTATTTTTTTGAGCAGTGTATTATCTAATATTGTCAGGATATCCAGCTGCATTTTCCCCCTATTTCATGAGGAAGTTGTCCTCTATATGGTTCAATATTTAAATGTATTGAATCTGAACATTTGTTGAAATCTCAAACAAATGTAGCTATTTAAATTCAAAAGTTGCATATCAAACAATTGCCACACTCATTCGATAGGCGTACCAGTCACAGTGCAATCAGTGTTCTTGAATCTACGATGAAGACACAAAAAAATCTACTTGTAACTTTTAGTAGGTTACCAAATTCGAAACCCAGACATGAGTCCATTTTCACCACAGAATGCTGGACGCGGGGCTTCTTCTTTCATTCTGACAGTGAATGAGTGGAAAGAATAGCTGTGATGGGGGATGCATGTGGAGAATAAGGAGAATGAAGGGGCTGATGTGGAAAATGTTCAAATACCGTGACTGAGTGCTTAATTTCAGGTGCAAGCCGCCTGCCATAGAGTTTTATTTTACTGGTGGTAAAAAGCAAGATGACGTGAAATCTCTCCAGACACTCTTGTTGCTGAAAGAGTCTGAGGTAGATGCTGTAATAATAAACACATCTCATGTCTTGTTATTTTGAACGAGGGACGATACCATGAGTTTGACACATGACACAAACTTCTATCATACTTATGTAGTTAGAAACAAATGAGAAGATATGTGGTCTTGTTTAACATAGGCTATGTGCTGTCAGAAAAGCATCTACAGAGTGTTATTCTCAGTCAAGTTCTTATTTTGGCCTTTGGCTTATTCTCTATAGGGGTCAGGATGAAACGGTCTTATACTGCTGGCCTGACCAGGTTGGAGACCAATGCCCCAGGTCTACATACCTCTGTTGTTCAGTTTGAAGTGTTGACCTCTCCTTTACCCCCTGGCTGTGTCTGGTACCAAGTTACAAACTTGAATAAACAAACACTGAAAAGGTTGTGGGAGTATCTTTTTCTAACTGGCAATAATTCATAATTCCTCAGCAAAACCTGAGACATGCACTTAAACTTGGATCTGATTTCAAGCATGTTAATAGAAAAAGAAAATTCCTGTGTGAAAAATCTTTCATCCCCTCAAGTGTCGAAAGTAAACATTCAATTATTGGTGTTACGTCAATCTTTTTTATTTTTTTATTGCATTTTGTAGTATTGGATTAAATATGGAATAAACCGTTCTGACACTCCAGTCCATCTTGAATATAGGCTCCACATTAGCCGTCCAAGACCGGTGTCGTGCTGTATACCCACAATCCAACAGAGGACAAGTGCGAGGTGAAAGTCGAGGCAAACTCTACCCGTCGCCCATTCGTCTAAATGTATTATTTCACAATTGTTTGACATCTCTCTCTCTCTCGTAGACATCTGCCGGGTAAATACAGAGTCAACAGGAAAGCTACAGTATGAAGCAATGACATAATCACATTCAGAGAATGCAGACCAATATCAGTATGACTAGGAATGGCTCAGCTGCGAGGGCTGTGGCGCCCCCACTCAGAAGCGGTCAACCAGGGAAAGGGCCCAAAGCCAGGGGCCTCATCCACCACTCTGGACCCTGTGGCATCTTTCTTTCTAGAAGCAATCAGTTAGATGACAAAAAGACAGATTGAGGCCTTCAATCAAACTTATAACTACAGTTGAAGTCGGAAGTTTACATACACCTTAGCTAAATACGGGAGGGGGGTATGCCTTATGATTAACGAGACGTGGTGTGATCATAACAACATAGAGGAACTCAAGTCCTTCTGTTCATCTGACTTCCTCACAATCAAATGTCGACCGCATTATCTACAAAGAGAATTCTCTTCGATTATAATCACAGCCGCAAATATTCCCCCAAGCAGACACATCGATGGCCCTAAACAAACTTTATTTGACTCTATGTAAACTGTAAACCACATATCCTGAGGCTGCATTCATTGTAGCTGGGGATTTTAACAAGGCTAATCTGAAAACAAGACTGCCTAAATTCTATCAGCATATTGATTGTGCTACCAGGGCTGGTAAAACCCTCGATCATTATTATTCTAACTTCCGCAACGCATATCAGGCCCTCCCTCGCCCTCCTTTCAAAAAATCTGATCACAACTCCATTTTGTTGCTTCCAGCCTATAGACAGAAACTAAAACAGGAAGCTCCCGCTCTCAGGTCTGTTCAATGCTGGTCCGACCAATCTGATTCCACGCTTCAAGATTGCTTCGATCACATGGATTGGGATATGTTCCGCATTGCGTCAAACAACAACATTGACGAATATGCTGATTCGGTGAGCGAGTTTATTAGCAAGTGCATTGGCAATGTCGCACCCACAACAACTATTAAAACATTCCCCAACCAGAAACCGTGGATTGGTGGCAGCATTCGTGCGAAACTGAAAGCGCGAACCACTGCTTTTAACCAGGGCAAGGTGACCGGAAACATGACCGAATACAAAAAGTGTAGCTATTCCCTCCGCAAGGCAATCAAACAAGCTAAGCGTCAGTATAGAGACAAAGTAGAGTCGCAGTTCAACGGCTCAGACACAAGAGGTATGTGGCAGGGTCTACAGTAAATCACGGAATACAAAAGAAAACCAGCCCCGTCGCGGACCAGGATGTCTTGCCCCCAGACAGACTAAACAACTTCTTTGCTCGCTTTGAGGACAATACAGTGCCACTGACACAGCCCGCTACCAAAAATTGGACGAAGAACATAGCCCACCTGGCCTGACGCGGATTAAATCTCCTCGCTGCCCGGATGTACTCTAGATTTCAATGGTCAGTCCAGATGAGGAAAGGGTGCTTGGCCCCCTCAAGCCAATGTCTCCGCACCTTCAGAGCCTTGACTACAGCTAACAACTCCCGGTCCCCCACGTCATAGTTCTGCTCCGGCGGGTCCGAGCTTCATCGAGAAGAAACCGCAGGGTCAGAGCTTTGGTGGCGCGCCCGAGCGCTGTGATTGCATGCGATCTTCCACTCATCTCCCTCCTGGATACGCACCAAATTATATGCACTCCTAAGGTCCAGTATTGTGAAGAAACACGCCACCGATTCCACTGCCATGGCGATGAGAGGTAGTGGGTAACTAAACCCCACTGTGATGGAATTTAGACCTCTATAATCAATGCACGGACGCAGACCTCCCTCCCTTTTCTTCACAAAAAAATAAGCTTGAGGAGACGGGTGACGTGGAGGGCCAAATGTACCCCTGTCCCAGAGATTCAGTGACGTATGTCTCCATCTCCACTGTCTCCTCCTGGGACAACGGGTACACGTGACTCCTGGGAAGTGCAGCGTTTTCCAGGAGGGTTATTGCGCAATTCCCTCGTCAATGAGGTGGTAATTGGGTCGTCCTCTTTTTACAGAAGGCGATAGCCATATTGGCATATTCAGAGGGAATGCGCACAGTGGAAACCTAGTCTGGACTCTCCACCATCGTCGCACCGATGGAAACTCCTATGCACCTGCCTGAACACTCCTCTGACCACCTTCTGAGAGCACCCTGTCTCCATAAATTCTCAGGATTGTGATTAGCCAACCAGGGATTAGCCAGCCAGCACCACTGGAGACGCAGGCGAATCAATCCTTATATCCTCATGATCCCCCTGCGTTACCATGTCCAGTGGCACCGTGGCCTCCCCAACCAGCCCTGACCCTAATGGGAGCAGGATCTAAGGAGTGCACGGGGAAGGGTTGGTCTAGCGGCACCAGGGGAAATCAATAGCCTTAACGCAAGCCCGCGATCCATAAAGTTCCCAGCTACACCTGAATCGACCTGCGCCTTATGCTGTAGAGAGGGAGAAAACTCAGAAAAATGAATTAGTAAGAACATATGGCCAACCGGGAGATCTGGGTGAGTCTGGTGCTGACTCACCTGGGGTGAACGAGGAGTGCTCTGCCTGCCATCCCGTTACCATGTCCAGTGCAGCGTTTTCCAGGAGGTTTATCGCGCAATTCCCTTGTCGATGAGGTGGTAATTGGGTGGCCCTTTTTTTTACAGAGAAACAATCCCGCACAAAACCTAGATGGACCAGGCTTAAATGGACATAAATCAAGAACCGAAACAGGGAACAGGTGAAACCAATAAGACAAAACGAAACTTAAAGGAAAAAGAGATCGGTGGCAGCTAGTACACCGGCGACGACGACCATCGAGCGCCGCCCGAACAGATGGGAGTCGTGACATATACAGCGGGGCAAAAAAGTCAGCGACCAATTGTGCAAGTTCTCCCACTTAAAAAGATGGGAAAGGCCTGTAATTGTCATCATAGGTACACTTCAACTATTTCAGACAAAATGAGAAGAAAGAAAATCCAAAAAATCACATTGTAGGATCTGTTGTGCCTATGGGTTCCCATGCGGGAACTACCCCCCCGTTCAGCTGAACCGGTGGCGCAGGGAATGCAAAACTATTACTCGAAATATTTAACCTCCACACATTAACAAGTCCAATACCTCAAATGAAAGATAAACACCTTGTTCATCTACCCAGCGTGTCAGATTTTTAAAATGTTTCACAGCGAAAACGTAGCACATATTTATGTTAGACCATCACCAAAACAAAGACAATAGGCAGCCATTTTGTAGAACAAAAGATACAATCACAAAAGCAGGATTAAAACAAAAATCATTCACTAACCTTTTGAAAATCTTCTTCAGATGACAGTCATATGATATGTTACACAGTACATTTATGTTTTGTTCGATAATATGAATTTTATATCCATAATTCTCGGTTTACATTGACACCATGTTCAGAAAATTCTCCAGAAATTATAGAAAGCTACGCCAGATAACAGAAATACTCATCATAAACTTTGACTAAAGATACATGTTCTACATATAATTAGAAAGATACACTGGTTCTTAATGCAACCGCTGTGTCACATTTTTTTAACGTTACGGAATTAGCCTACCATGCAATAATCTGAGACGGCGCTCAGACGTAAAAATATTTCTCCGCTATGTTGGAGTCAACAGAAATAGAAAATTACAACATAAATATTCCCTTACCTTTGATGGTCTTCGATCAGAATGTAGTGCAAGGAGTCCTACTTCAACAATAAATTGTTTTGTTTCCGAATGTTCTATTCTAGTGTCCATGTAGCAGCATCTGCTAACACTTTCAGCTCAAATGCCCAAAAAATGACTTCTGGTCCAGAATAATTGTGCATCAAAACTTCCAAATTACATATTACAGGTCGACGAAACTGGTCAAACTAAGTGCAGAATCAATCTTCAGGTCAAAGTTCACAGCATATGCTCCATTCCACTTTCTACTGAATGAGGACATCTAGTGGAAGCCATAGGAAGTGTTTCCAGATCCATAACTTGTTGGGAAGGGAGAGGGCGATGACGTCAAAGTTGCCCCAACTTTCAGGATTACAAAACTAGTTTGGAAGATTGCCTGCCCTGTGAGTTCTGTTAAACTCACATACATAATCCAAACGGTTTTAGAAGCTTCAGAGTGTTTTCTATCCAATAATAATAATAGTATGCATATATTAGCAATTTAGGACAGATTTTGATGCAGTTCACTATGGGCACGCAATTCATCCAAAGGGGAAATACTGCCCCCTATCCTTAAGAAGTTGGTCTGTGAGAGCCAGAAATCTTGCTTGTTTGTAGGCGACCATATACTTATTTTCCACCATAATCAATCTTGCAATGATATGCCTACAAATACGTCACAATGCTGCAGACACCTTGGGGAAACGACAGAAAGTGTAGGCCCATTCCTTGCGCATTCACAGCCATATAAGGAGACATTGGAATAAAGCGCCTCCAAAATCTGGGGCATTTCCTGTTTGAAATTTCATCTTGGTTTCGCCTGTAGCATCAGTTCTGTGGCACTCACAGATAATATCATTGCAGATTTGGAAACGTCAGAGTGTTTTCTTTCCAAAGCTGTCAAGTATATGCAGTCAAGCATCTTTTCGTGACAAAATATCTTGTTTAAAACGGGAACATTTTTCATCCCAAAATTTTAATAGCGCCCCCTAATGCATAACTGGTTAAAGTGACCTGTGTTCCATTATTAAAGTGACCAGTGTTCCATTAATAAAGTGACCAGTGTTCCATTATTAAAGTGACTAATGTTCCATTATTAAAGTGACCAGTGTTCCATTATTAAAGTGACTAATGTTCCATTATTAAAGTGACCAGTGTTCCATTATTAAAGTGATCATTGTTCCATTATTATAGTGATTAGTGTTCCATTATTAAAGTGACTAATGTTCCATTTTAAAGTAACAAGTGTTCCATTATTAAAGTGACCAGTGTTCCATTATTAAAGTGATCAGTGTTCCATTATTAAAGTGATTAGTGTTCCATTATTAAAATGACCAGTGTTCCATTATTAAAGTGACCAGTGTTCCATTATTAAAGTGACCAGTGTTCCATTATTAAAGTGACCAGTGTTCCATTATTAAAGTGACCAGTGTTCCATTATTAAAGTGACCAGTGTTCCATTATTAAAGTGACCCGTGTTCCATTATTAAAGTGACCAGTGTTCCATTATTAAAGTGATCAGTGTTCCATTATTAAAGTGATCAGTGTTCCATTATTAAAGTGATCAGTGATTCCATGTCTATGTACATAGGGCAGCAGCCTCTAAGGTGTAGGGTTGAGTAACTGGTTGGTGGCCGGCTAGTGATGGCTATTTTCAGGGGTGTAAAGTACGGTACTTAAGTTTTTAAAAAACTTTACAGTACTACTTAAGTAGTTTTTTGGGTATCTGTATTTCACTTTACTATTTATATTTTTGACAACTTCTACTTTCACTTCACTACATTCCTAAATACAATAATGTACTTTTTACGCCTTACATTTTCCCTGACACCCAAAAGTACTCGTTACATTTTGAATGCTTAGCAGGACAGAAAATGGTCCAATTCACACACCTATCAACAGGACCTACCTTGTCATCCCTACTTTCTCTGATCTGGGGGACTCACTAAACACAAATGCATGGTTTGCGAATGATGTCTGGCTCCGGGCAGCCGAGCGGAAATGGAGGAAAACTCGCCTCCCTGCGGACCTGGCATCCTTTCACTCCCTCCTCTCTACATTTTCCTCCTCTGTCTCTGCTGCTAAAGCCACTTTCTACCATTCTAAATTCCAAGCATCTGCCTCTAACCCTAGGAAGCTCTTTGCCACCTTCTCCTCCCTCCTGAATCCTCCCCCCTCCCTCCTCCCTCTCTGCAGATGACTTCGTCAACCATTTTGAAAAGAAGGTCGATGACATCCGATCCTCGTTTGCTAAGTCAAACGACACCGCTGGTTCTGCTCACACTGCCCTACCCTATGCTCTGACCTCTTTCTCCCCTCTCTCTCCAGATGAAATCTCGCGTCTTGTGACGGCCGGCCGCCCAACAACCTGCCCGCTTGACCCTATCCCCTCCTCTCTTCTCCAGACCATTTCCGGAGACCTTCTCCCTTACCTCACCTCGCTCATCAACTCATCCCTGACCACTGGCTACGTCCCTCCCGTCTTCAAGAGAGCGAGAGTTGCACCCCTTCTGAAAAAAAAAAAAAAAAAAAACCTACACTCGATCCCTCCGATGTCAACAACTACAGACCAGTATCCCTTCTCTCTTTTCTCTCCAAAACTCTTGAGCGTGCCGTCCTTGGCCAGCTCTACCGCTATCTCTCTCAGAATGACCTTCTTGATCCAAATCAGTCAGGTTTCAAGACTAGTCATTCAACTGAGACTGCTCTTCTCTGTATCACGGAGGCGCTCCGCACTGCTAAAGCTAACTCTCTCTCCTCTGCTCTCATCCTTCTAGACCTATCGGCTGCCTTCGATACTGTGAACCATCAGATCCTCCTCTCCACCCTCTCCGAGTTGGGCATCTCCGGCGCGGCCCACGCTTGGATTGCGTCCTACCTGACAGGTCGCTCCTACCAGGTGGCGTGGCGAGAATCTGTCTCCTCACCACGCGCTCTCACCACTGGTGTCCCCCAGGGCTCTGTTCTAGGCCCTCTCTTATTCTCGCTATACACCAAGTCACTTGGCTCTGTCATAACCTCACATGGTCTCTCCTATCATTGCTATGCAGACGACACACAATTAATCTTCTCCTTTCCCCTTCTGATGACCAGGTGGCGAATCGCATCTCTGCATGTCTGGCAGACATATCAGTGTGGATGACGGATCACCACCTCAAGCTGAACCTCAGCAAGACGGAGCTCCTCTTCCTCCCGGGGGAAGGACTGCCCGTTCCATGATCTCGCCATCACGGTTGACAACTCCATTGTGTCCTCCTCCCAGAGCGCTAAGAACCTTGGCGTGATCCTGGACAACACCCTGACGTTCTCAACTAACATCAAGGCGGTGTCCCGTTCCTGTAGGTTCATGCTCTACAACATCCGCAGAGTACGACCCTGCCTCACACAGGAAGCGGCGCAGGTCCTAATCCAGGCACTTGTCATCTCCCGTCTTGATTACTGCAACTCGCTGTTGGCTGGGCTCCCTGCCTGTGCCATTAAACCCCTACAACTCATCCAGAACGCCGCAGCCCGTCTGGTGTTCAACCTTCCCAAGTTCTCTCACGTCACCCCGCTCCTCCGCTCTCTCCACTGGCTTCCAGTTGAAGCTCGCATCCGCTACAAGACCATGGTGCTCGCCTACGGAGCTGTGAGGGGAACGGCACCTCAGTACCTCCAGGCTCTGATCAGGCCCTACACCCAAACAAGGGCACTGCGTTCATCCACCTCTGGCCTGCTCGCCTCCCTACCACTGAGGAAGTACAGTTCCCGCTCAGCCCAGTCAAAACTGTTCGCTGCCCTGGCCCCCCAATGGTGGAACAAACTCCCTCACGACGCCAGGACAGCGGAGTCAATCACCACCTTCCGGAGACACCTGAAACCCCACCTCTTCAAGGAATACCTAGGATAGGGTAAGTAAGGGTAAGTAATCCTTCTCACCCCCCTTCTCCCCCAACAAGATTTAGATGCAAGTGGCTGTTCCACTGGTTGTCATAAGGTGTATGCACCAATTTGTAAGTCGCTCTGGATAAGAGCGTCTGCTAAATGACTTAAATGTAATGTAAATGTAATGTTGGAGTGTGTCCCGGGCTATCCGTAAATGACAAAAACAAGAAAATTCTACCATCTAGTTTGCTTAACATAAGGTATTTTAAATTATTCATACTTTTACTTTTGATAGTTAAGTATATTTAAAACCAAATACTTTTAGACTTTTACTCAAGTATTATTTTACTGGGTGACTTTTACTTTTACTTCAGTAATTTTCTATTAAGGTATCATTACTTTTACTCAAGCATGACAATTGAGTACTTTTTCCACCACTGGCTATTTTACAGTCTAATGGCCTTGAAATAGAATCTGTTTTTCAGTCTCTAGGTCCCACTTTGTTGCACCTGTACTGACCTCGCCTTCTAGAAGATGGTGGATAATGTCATTGATGATATTTTTTGGCCTTCCTCTGGTTCTGTAGGTGTCCTGGAGGGCAGGTAGTTTGACCCCGGTGATGCATTGGGCAGACCGTACCAATCTCTGGAGAGCCCTGCAGTTCCGGGTGGTTCAGCCCTGCAGTTCCGGGTGGTTCAGTTGCCATACCAGGAGGTGACACAACCCAACAGGATGCATCTGTAAAAGTTTGTGAGTGTCTTAGGGGCCAAACCAAATTTCTTCAGCCTCCTGATGTTGTGCCTTCTTCACCACACTGTCTGTGTGGTCACACTATTCAACAGCCTAACAGGGCTCACTTTTCCACAGCCTAACAGAGCTCACTGTTCCACAGCCTAACAGAGGTCACTACTCTACAGCCTAACAGAGCTCACTATTACACAGCCTAACAGAGGTCACTACTCTACAGCCTAACAGAGCTCACTATTCCACAGCCTAACAGAGCTCACTATTCTAACAGAGCTCACTATTCCACAGCCTAACAGAGCTCACTATTCTAACAGAGCTCACTACTCTACAGCCTAACAGAGCTCACTATTCTACAGCCTATCAGAGCTCACTATTCTACAGCCTAACAGAGCTCACTATTCCACAGCCTAACAGAGCTCACTATTCTACAGCCTAACAGAGCTCACTATTCTACAGCCTAACAGAGCTCACTATTCCACAGCCTAACAGAGCTCACTATTCTAACAGAGCTCACTACTCTACAGCCTAACAGAGCTCACTATTCTACAGCCTATCAGAGCTCACTATTCTACAGCCTAACAGAGCTCACTATTCCACAGCCTAACAGAGCTCACTATTCTAACAGAGCTCACTACTCTACAGCCTAACAGAGCTCACTATTCTACAATCTAACAGAGCTCACTATTCTACAGCCTATCAGAACTCACTATTCTACAGCCTATCAGAGCTCACTATTCCACAGCCTATCAGAGCTCTTCTTCCACTCCACTAGTTAGGTTTTTTCCTTATTTTTTTTATTTTAACATGACCACTAAGATGTGAAAGAATACACACATGCACATTAGCTTTAGACATTAGCTTTAGACATTAGCTTTAGACATTAGCTTTAGACATTAGCTTTAGACATTAGCTTTAGACATTAGCTTTAGACATTAGCCTTAGAGGGTATTCTTCCTATAGGTGGTACGTGTTCTCCTCAGCGACATTTTAAGTGTGCATTCAGATGGGAACTGATCACTCAGCTTCCATTCAGACTGTCTGGGGGAACAACTGGCGAAAAGCTTTTCTTGTTTATTTTATGAGTTGGATAGTTTTTTTTATCTTGTAATGAGTAATTTCCTTTTTATTTGTGTATCTGCTAGATACAGGTTCGTATCTCCTGAATGCTGTAAACCCATGAACATGTGACTAACTCACTGAATACCACGACACTGGAGACTGAACCTCAGTTGAGTCTCTCACTGAATGTATGTTCTCTGACTGTCTCCCTCTGGGAAATAACAAATCTGTCAATGCTGACAATGCAATGACAGTATGGCTTTAACAGTCGGACACACAAAGGTCAGTGTAGTTATGGCAACAGAAAGGGCGACCTGCAGCACTATCAGCTCAAGGTGCACACACCTTTTCTGTAAGGGAAAATCAAGTCTGACATTTCGAAGTTGAAATTACATGCTTCAGAAGCCTCTCTTTTACCTCCAATACACTACAAGTTGAACATATCCTGCACTGTGGAAAAGTTATTCTGCAACCGGTTTATTCAAATTACGATCCTACACCTTTATACACAAATGTATTTTTGAAACCCTCATACAGGTTTCTGGGTATTCTCTTCACACTACAGTGTGTATACTAAATATCCATCCAAAGGTCACAAGTTACAGCAGTACGCCTATGCCATCTAAACTAGCAGTTGCCCTTCACTGCATTTACTAAACTATGTAATAACAGATTAGAGTACCTCTACGTAATATTTACTACTATTGTCTCAGAACTGAGGTCACAAAGAACTTGAGGCGATCCTCTCGACAGCCACCACTCTGTGGCTGTTTCTCAATTATTATTGTATTGATTCCTAACTTCCTTTCTTCTCATCAGCTTCTCAAAACACATTGGAGGAGGACAGAGAGAGAAAAGATCAATTGAGAGGTATGGTTCCTCTCTTCTGACCTTCTTCTCCTCCCATGTGAGGAGAGAGGACATAAGGAATCAATTAAAGACGATGTGGAAGACCTTGTGCCACTACCAGAAGCTCCTATTGGGGGAAAAAAAAAAGATTTGAAATATATTTTTGGAGAAAAAAATGTGGGATAACATTTGAAATATTTAAAATTGGCAAAAAAACAACATATATATGTTGTTTCTTACTAACCTTTAGTTAACAAGGAAAGACAGCTAAGAACAAATTCTTATTTTACAATGACAACCTACCCACCGGCCAAACCTTCCCTTAGCCCGGACGACGCTGGGCCAATTGTGCGCCACCCTATGGAACTCCTAATCTCGGCTGGTTGTGATACAGCCCGGGATCAAACCAGGGTCTGTAGTGACACCTCTAGCACTGAGATGCAGTGCCACTCGGTGCCACTCGGGAGGCCTGCGTTTAATAGATTTTAAATACATTCTAACATAAATTACGGAATCTATTTTTAAATATATGTATGTAAAATGTATATCACAACATACACTGGGTGTACAAAACATTAAGGACACCTTCCCCCTTTTGCCCTCAGAACAGTCTCAATTCGCAGGGGCATGGAGTCTACAAGGGGTTGAAAGCACCCTACAGGGATGCTGGCCCATATTGACTCCAATGCTTCCCACAGTTGTGTCAAATTGTCTGGATGTCCTTTGGGTGGTGGACAATTCTTGAAAACAGACTGGAAACTGTGGAGTGTGAAAAACCCAGCAGCGTTGCAGTTCTTGACACAA
The DNA here is from genome assembly GCF_023373465.1 of Oncorhynchus keta. NCBI lineage: Eukaryota > Metazoa > Chordata > Actinopteri > Salmoniformes > Salmonidae > Oncorhynchus > Oncorhynchus keta. The sequence goes on along the minus strand of NC_068444.1, from coordinate 11,101,202 downwards.
ATCGATGCGTCTGGCACCTACTACCATACCCCATTCAAAGTTACTTAAATCTTTTGTCTTAAAAATAAAATTATATTTTGAACTTCAACATAGAAATGCTACCAATAATAATAATTTAGTGAAACTTGATTCACCAAACTATATTTTGAAAGAGGAAGAAAAGCATATGTTTACGCTGCTGTCTCCTCCATCTCCACAAACCAAAGTTAATTGTATGGATTTTTTTCTATGAATAATGTCAAATTAACATCTGTACAGAAAGACTCATGTCAAGGCCAAATGACTTGCCATTAAGAAGGAAAGAAATTCCACAAATGAATTTTTAAAAAGGCACACCTGTTTATTGAAATGCATTCCAGGTGACTACCTCATGAAGCTGGTTGAGAGAATGCCAAGAGTGTGCAAAGCTGTCATCAAGGCAAAGGGTGGCTACTTTGAAGAATCTCAAATATAAAATATATTCTGTTTTGGTGACAACATGTGTTATTTCATAGTGTTGATGTCTTCACTATTATTCGACAATGTAGAAAATGTAAAAATTAAAGAAAAACCCTTGAATGAGTAGGTGTGTCAAACTTTTGACTGGTCCTGTATATGGGGGATAGAACCATACCAGCTCTGCAGATTTTGCTGCGAAGAAATAGAATCATGAGATCATTTGTTTTGGTACTGTCCATATATGGCTTGTTTTTGGTCACAGGTCCAGGAATGGATGAATAATTGCCAAATTTACCTGGAGCTAACTCTGCAAATAGCACTACTGGGTGATTCGAAAAGTCATAGTCAATCAATCAATAATATAATAATAGTTTTAGCAAAAAAAAATGTTATCTTTAATTTACAATCTGTAGAAACTATAAGAATAGAGAGGTTCAGAACGTTTGTGAAACGGCACCGTTAAAAATATATGACACATTTTTAAAAATTGTGTTTTAAGAGATAAATGGGAGGGGTTGAGTGGAGCTGAACAGTGGGACTGGATGGTGTTAAGAGATAAATGGGAGGGGTTGAGTGGAGCTGAACGGTGGGACTGGATGGTGTTAAGAGATAAATGGGAGGGGTTGAGTGGAGCTGAACGGTGGGACTGGATGGTGTTAAGAGATAAATGGGAGGGGTTGAGTGGAGCTGAACGGTGGGACTGGATGGTGTTAAGAGATAAATGGGAGGGGTTGAGTGGAGCTGAACGGTGGGACTGGATGGTGTTAAGAGATAAATGGGAGGGGTTGAGTGGAGCTGAACAGTGGGACTGGATGGTGTTAAGAGATAAATGGGAGGGGTTGAGTGGAGCTGAACGGTGGGACTGGATGGTGTTAAGAGATAAATGGGAGGGGTTGAGTGGAGCTGAACGGTGGGACTGGATGGTGTTAAGAGATAAATGGGAGGGTTGAGTGGAGCTGAACGGTGGGACTGGATGGTGTTAAGAGATAAATGGGAGGGGTTGAGTGGAGCTGAACGGTGGGACTGGATGGTGTTAAGAGACAGATGGGAGGGGTTGAGTGGAGCTGAACGGTGGGACTGGATGGTGTTAAGAGATAAATGGGAGGGGTTGAGTGGAGCTGAACAGTGGGACTGGATGGTGTTAAGAGATAAATGGGAGGGGTTGAGTGGAGCTGAACGGTGGGACTGGATGGTGTTAAGAGATAAATGGGAGGGGTTGAGTGGAGCTGAACGGTGGGCCTGGATGGTGTTAAGAGATAAATGGGAGGGGTTGAGTGGAGCTGAACGGTGGGACTGGATGGTGTTAAGAGATAAATGGGAGGGGTTGAGTGGAGCTGAACGGTGGGACTGGATGGTGTTAAGAGATAAATGGGAGGGGTTGAGTGGAGCTGAACAGTGGGACTGGATGGTGTTAAGAGATAAATGGGAGGGGTTGAGTGGAGCTGAACGGTGGGACTGGATGGTGTTAAGAGATAAATGGGAGGGGTTGAGTGGAGCTGAACGGTGGGACTGGATGGCGTTAAGAGATAAATGGGAGGGTTGAGTGGAGCTGAACGGTGGGACTGGATGGTGTTAAGAGATAAATGGGAGGGGTTGAGTGGAGCTGAACGGTGGGACTGGATGGTGTTAAGAGATAAATGGGAGGGGTTGAGTGGAGCTGAACGGTGGGACTGGATGGTGTTAAGAGATAAATGGGAGGGGTTGAGTGGAGCTGAACGGTGGGACTGGATGGTGTTAAGAGATAAATGGGAGGGGTTGAGTGGAGCTGAACGGTGGGACTGGATGGTGTTAAGAGATAAATGGGAGGGGTTGAGTGGAGCTGAACGGTGGGACTGGATGGTGTTAAGAGATAAATGGGAGGGGTTGAGTGGAGCTGAACGGTGGGACTGGATGGTGTTAAGAGATAAATGGGAGGGGTTGAGTGGAGCTGAACAGTGGGACTGGATGGTGTTAAGAGATAAATGGGAGGGGTTGAGTGGAGCTGAACAGTGGGACTGGATGGTGTTAAGAGATAAATGGGAGGGGTTGAGTGGAGCTGAACGGTGGGACTGGATGGTGTTAAGAGATAAATGGGAGGGGTTGAGTGGAGCTGAACGGTGGGACTGAAAAACAACAAGATAACTAAGGTTACCACGTTACTCTTCTTTGCACCCACCTGTCACCCTCATTTTGCGCAGCAGTGCTCATTGCACCTACCTGTCACCCTCATTTTGCACAGCAGTGCTCATTGCACCCACCTGTCACCCTCATTTTGCGCAGCAGTGCTCATTGCACCCACCTGTCACCCTCATTTTGCGCAGCAGTGCTCATTGCACCCACCTGTCACCCTCATTTTGCGCAGCAGTGCTCATTGCACCCACCTGTCACCCTCATTTTGCGCAGCAGTGCTCATTGCACCCACCTGTCACCCTCATTTTGCGCAGCAGTGCTCATTGCACCCACCTGTCACCCTCATTTTGCGCAGCAGTGCTCATTGCACCCACCTGGACTCCTTCACGTGGTTGAGAGCCACTCTGTCTGTCAGTGGTGTCCTTGTGTCCACATGTTGTGAAGTGTTCCTGTCCAGACGCTGTTTCATTCCGTTTGAAGTCTGTCAGTTATTAAACCTCCCTGTACCTGCTTCTCATCTCCTGTGTCGATCCTTACAGTTTACTCCAACTAGGGGAGGGGTGGTAGGGTTATGGGAAAATAATAAAGGAAAATACAGTATATTTAAAAATATATATCTATATATATATTAAAGTGGAGGCTCCTCAGAGGATGAAGGGGAGGACCATCCTCCTCTGTGAATTTCATAACAATTAAAATTGTAATAAAAATATATGCAATTTAAAACTATACTAAATATAATCACAGCACATATAATCACATAACTCATTAAAACACACTATTTTGCATAGGTCTACAGTAGCCTCAAAAGTTATCTTTAGGGTAGCACCATGGTGTAGCCAGGGGACAGCTAGCTTACGTCCTCTTCTGGGTACATTGACTTCAATACAAAACCTAGGAGGCTCATGGTTGTCACCCCCTTCCATAGACTTAAACAGTAATTATGACAACTTCTGGAGGGCGTCCTCCAACCTATCAGAGCTCTTGCAGCATGAACTGATATGTTGTCCACCCAATCAAAGGATCAGAGAATGAATCTAGTACTGAAAGCATAAGCTACAGCTAGCTAGCACTGCAGTGTATAAAATGTGGTGAGTAGTTGACTCAAAGAGAGTGAAAGACAGTTGAACAGTTTTGAACAAATTAATTTCTTCCAAAATGAAGGAGAAGCAAGAGAGAAATAGAGAGAGATTTTGTCTTTTTTTTTTCATTTTCAGTTTCACTTACTTATTTAGCAAATGCAGATAGCTAGTTTATCCTACTGAAACACATGTTCCAACGCAACACTGGAACTCTTCCATGTCAACGGTAAGCTTTTGATATTATTAATTTATTGTCACCGGGGCCCGACGGTGTAACTGTTTACTGACTATACACTATAACGTTACTGCGTGACTGTCGCAGGTTTACTAACGCGTTAGTTCTAGAAGCTATGTTGACTAGGATATTACTTTAGCTGATATGGTGACAACGATGTAGGCCATGTGTAGCGGTTTGGCTTGGAAAGGTTGATGTGTTGTGCATTGGTGTCCACAAGTGAAGGCAAGAGAAGGAATAAAACGTGGCTGTTATGTGAGTGAACTCTTTTTTTATTTTTTTATTTTTTATTTTTCCCCTTTTTCTCCCCAATTTTGTGGTATCCAATTGTTTAGTAGCTACTATCTTGTCTCATCGCTACAACTCCCGTACGGGCTCGGGGGAGACGAAGGTTGAAAGTCATGCGTCCTCCGATACACAACACAACCAAGCCGCACTGCTTCTTAACACAGCACGCATCCAACCAGGAAGCCAGCCGCACCAATGTGTTGGAGGAAACACCGTGCACCTGGCACCCTTGTTAGCATGCATTGCGCCCGGCCCGCCACAGGAGTTGCTGGTGCTCGATGAGACAAGGACATCCCTACCGACCAAGCCCTCCTTAACCCCGACGACGCTAGGCCAATTGTGCGTAGCCCCACGGACCTCCCGGTCGCGGCCGGTTACGACAGAGCCTGGGTGCAAACCCAGAGTCTCTGTTTACATATGATCAAGGGTGTATTCATTCCCGACGATTCTGTGTAAATATTCTCACTTCCCTCTGATGCTTATTTATAAAACCCTCTTAGGCCTCACTCCCCCCTAACTGAGATATCTACTGCAGCCCTCATCCTCCACATACAACACTCGTTCTGCCAGTCACATTCTATTAAAGGTCCCCAAAGCGCACACATTCCTGGGTCGCTCGTCATTTCAGTACGCTGCAGCTAGCGACTGGAACGAGCTGCAACAAATCCTCAAACTGGACAGTTTTATCTCAATCTCTTCATTCAAAGACTCAATCATGGACACTCTTACTGACAGTTGTGGCTGCTTCGCGTGATGTATTGTTGTCTTTACCTTCTTGCTCTTTGTGTTGTAGTCTGTGACCAATAATGTTTGTACCATGTTTTGTGCTGCTGCCATGTTGTGTTGCTACCATGTTGTTGTCATGTTGTGTTGCTACCATGTTGTTGTCATGTTGTGTTGCTACCATGTTGTTGTCATGTTGTGTTGCTGCCATGTTATTGTAATATTATGTTGCAACCCGTTGATCACTCTGACAGAGTTCCAGACTTTCTCTGTGGAGATGGGAGAACCTTCCAGAAAGACAAACATCTCTGCAGCACTCCACCAATCAGGCCTTTATGGTAGAGTGGCCAGACAGGAGCTACTCCTCAGTAAAAGGCACATAACATCCCACTTGGAGTTTGTCAAAAGGACTCTCTGGTCTGATGAAACAAAATTGAACTCTATGGCCTAAATGCCAAGCATCTCGTCTGAAGGAATCCTGGCACCATCTCTATGGTGAAGCATTGTGATGGCAGCATCATGTGTGGGGATGTTTTTCAGCGGCAGAGACTGGAAGACTAGTCAGGATCGAGGGAAAGATGAGAGGGGTAAAGTACAGAGATCATTGATGAAAACTTGCTCCAGCACACTCAGGACCTCAGACTGGGGCGAAGGTTCACCATCCAACAGGACAATGACCCTAAGCACACAGCCATGACAAAGCAGGAGTGGTTTCGGGACAAGTCTCTGAATGTCCTTGAGTGGCCCAGCCAGAGCCCGGACTTGAACCCGATCAAAAACATCTCTGGAGAGACCTGAAAATAGCTGTGAAGCTACTCTCTCCCGAGCCAACCTGTCAGAGCTTGAGAGGATCTGCAGAGAAGAATGGCAGAAACTCCCCAAATGCAGGTGTGCCCAAGAAGACTCAAGGCTGTAATTGCTGCCAAAGGTGCTTCAATAAAGTACTGAGTAAAAGGTCTGAATACTTATGTAAATGATGGAAGCTTCAATCTATCTGCAATATTAAAGTTGATCTACCCCTAAAATAATAAAAAATATATACAAATATTTTGTCTTGCCCATTCACCCTAAGAATAGCCGGGTAACTCAATGGTTTGAAGGCTCAACAATCCTTCTTTTACCAGTCTACTACCCTTCAGCTACACTGAAAGAAGTGGATTTAACAAGTGACCTCAATAAGGGATCATAGCTTTCACCTGGATTTACCTTGGTCCAGTCTATGTCATGTAAAGATATCCTAATGTTTTGTACCTCAGTGTATATTAAATGCATCGGAATATATATGTAATGTATTTTAGAATGTATTTATTGATATATTTGGTAAATATATTTTAAAATGTATTTGGACATGCATTTAAATATATTTGTAAGAAATGTATTGTTTAATTAAAATGTATGGCAAATATATAAAAAATTGCCCGAAAGAAGAATTCAATAAATTAGATTTTCAATATCAATAAAGACTTGCTAAAGTGCTAAAATACAGCATTTTGACATGTCCCTGTGTCCACTCTCTGTGACCTCAAGGAAGATTCTAACCCACTAACCCTCCAGAATACTCAAATTTGAACCATTGTAAAGCCCTAGTTATATAGTTGCTTTCACAAAATTATTTCTGAAGATTATCATTTATTTCATGTGATTAATTTACATATGTCCCTCATTTTATTTTAATTGTACTTAAGTTATTTGATTTAACCTTTATTTAACGAGGCAAGTCAGTTAAGAACAAATTGTTGTTTACAATGACGGCCTACTCCGGCCAAACCCGGACGACGCTGGGCCAATTGGGCCAATTGTGCACTGCCCTATGGGACTCCCAATCCCAGCCGGAACCAGGTGCGTGAACTGATCTCTCCTTTTAATATGGTGAAACTATTCCTTTTGGAGTATTTAGTTAAAAAGAAACATTGAACATCTAATAAATAAATATAATCTAATCTAATAATCATCTAATAACATCTAATAAATAAATCATAGTGTAAAAGCAGGTGAGCTGTTCTCCTCTTTTCGGACGTTTTCTGGTGTTTTGTGGTAAAAATAAAAAAAACTGAGCATGTTTAACATAACTCTGTTACCCATAGATAGACTATGAAATGCATTCAATTGCCCCTCCCTGTTGCCCACAACAAGTTTCCATTCCCCCTGTCACAAGGGGATTCATGGCTGATTTAACTAGTAATTACCAGTTGGAGGGCCATTGAAGTGGATGTTTCCCAGATGTGGTAAATGCCCACTTCCCACTTGGGTACGAACGCACCATAACAACACAAACCATCCACTGTAGAGACATATAATACCACTCTTTGGAAGAACTGGAACCTAGGCCAACACTATTGTATAGTGTTGTACGATTTATAGTTTTAGTTTAAATCGATATAAAACTAAAAAAAAATAATAAGATAATAAAAACAGCTTATATTTGTTTCATCGTTTCATTTAGCTGAGGAGAGGCACTACAGTCTTTATGTTCTCTTCTCTTCTTTTTACATTTAAAAAAATGTAAAGTGAAATCAAAAAAGTTGTTTGTGTAAATCACCATAACAGTTTCAATTCTGGCTTGTTGGCCCCCCCAAAAAACTATCTCCATTGATCAATATGTAAAGAGTCATTTAAGAGAAATAACAACCAATCTGGCCACCCTGTAGGAAAGACGGCATCCAGTTCTGGAATATTGTCAAGCATTACATGCGCTTGAGTAAAAGTGCCTTCAGATAATATTTATAATTGATTGAATATAGATTTTGAGTCACTGGCCTACACACAATACTCGTTAGTGTCAAAGTTAAATTATGTTTTTAGAAATGTTTACAAACTTATAACAAATACAAAACTGAAATGTCTTGAGTCAATAAGTATTCAACCCCTTTGCTATTTCAAACCTAAATAAGTACAAATGTGCTTAATAAGTCACATAATAAGTTGCATGGACTCACAACCTCATCTCTGTACCCCAAACATACAGTTAGTTATCTGTAAGGTCCCTCATCTCTGTACCCCAAACATACAGTTAGTTATCTGTAAGGTCCCTCATCTCTGTACCCCAAACATACAATTATCTGTAAGGTCCCTCATCTCTGTACCCCAAACATACAGTTATCTGTAAGGTCCCTCAGTCCAGCAGTGAATTTTAAACACAGATTCAACCACTAAGACCAGGGAGTTTTTCCAATGTCTGACAAAGAAGACTTTAAAATGGCTGTCTAGCATTGAACAACAACCAACTTGACAGAGCTTGAAGCTTGAATTTTAAAAAGAATAATGGGCAAATATTGTACAATCCAGGTGTGCAAAGCTCTTAGAGACTTACCCAGAAAGACTCACTGCAGTCCTCAATGCCAAAGGTGATTCTAACACGTATTGACTCAGGGGGTTGAATACTTATCTAACCAATATATATTAGTGTTTAATTTTTCATATTTATTTGACAAATATTAGACATTTTCTTCAACTTTGACATGACAGAGTATTTTGTATACATCGTTGACAAACAAATATAATTAAATCCATTTTAATCCTTGTAACAACATAATATGGAAAAGTCAAGGGGTGTGAAAGCTTTCTGGAAGACACCGGAATACATTTTACATGATGTTAGATATATTGACATGCATTTTGTTTTTCTTATGGGAGGTTCGACAGTGTCTCCTTGACATAAGCCTCAGATCTCGGGAAGAACCAGACCTAAGAAACAGACCCAGCTTGAGACTTGTCTTGACCCCAGGAAATGCAGCAGGAGTTGGGGGAAAAAAGGAAGGGGTTTTGGCAGGCCCCTGGTTCCCGAACAGCAGTCTACTAATGACCTTCCCAGCTTGAGATGAGGAGGAAATGTATTGAATGTCGAACGCAACAAGACAAGCAGGCCACAGATTTTCTTTTCCTTTCTCACTACTAAGGAGTTCTGGAGTGTGTGGTTTCTGGGTTTTTTTTCATGGTGGTCAGCATTTTGATAGTTTGTAACATTTCCATTCCTTCCAAATGGTGGGCACATCGGTCTAAGGCACTGCATCTCAGTGCTAGAGGCGTCACTACAGACCCTGGTTTGATCCCCGGCCGTATCATAACCGGCACAATTGGCCCAGTGTTGTCCACAGGAGGCATTCATTGTAAAATAAGAATTTGTTCTTAACTGACTTGCCTAGTTAAATAAATAAATAAATAAATTACAGGTTGTCTCTCTCACTTCCTTTGATCCAGAAGTGGCATTGTCCTGAAAAATGCACTTCCTTTCTCTCATTACTTAACTGAGCTTGTTCTTGCCTCACAAGGTTTCACAAATACCTAGTAATGTCAATGGTGCAGCAATATCTCAGTATTGTGTTAACTTGAATTCAGACATGAACAAACAAAGCAGTGAAATAAACAGTTTATGGCCCTTCAACATTGCTGTCTGGACTGGAGTTACTTGTAATGGCTAACCGTGCTTGGTGCCCTCGAAGGTGATCAATAAAGTTATTCAGTTCAATTCAAGACCGCCATGAACCCGGGTGAGGTAAGATTTGGCCAACAGGTCTTTTTTATTTTTTTTACACGGTTGGCCTGAATTGATCTTCCAGTCAAATTAATTATATAGTGAACATCAAGTGTTCTCTGAGAAAACAATTTATAACAACATTAGTATTGATATCTCAACTCTGAACTGGAGCCAAAGGAAAACATTTATTGTCGTAATATATTTGGCCTGCAAGGTAGACTGACTTTTGGTTTGAAGGGGGGGAGGAATAAAAATGTGTTATTTTAATGTTTCAACACCCGCAGTGGTTGATGCCTGTTTAAAAAGGTCATTGTGACTTTTAGAGTATGTGGTTGAAGAAGTAAAATAGCTATTTCTGGGGAGGGTCACAAGCTCAGATCTCAAATGAGCATTTTTACTGGACCTAGTTTACAGCCTCCACTCCCCCTCCTCCCCACCACCGCATGCACACACACACACACACACACACACACACACACACACACACACACACACACACACACACACACACACACACACACACACACACACACACACACACACACACACACACACACACAGTGTGAGAAGACTAGTCCGGATACCTACTGTAGACACAACGGCTGGGTGTTTAACCTGTGCTCTCTCTGCCACTCTTGGCGACCTGTATTGACCAGGACCTCTCAAGAAATCGGATGGAAACAGAGAAACATTGTCTGCAAAGAAATCATTAAATATTAGTACGCAGTCATTTCATACTATAAAATTATGGTCTGCATTTGTTTTTGATTATTCCTATTAAAAATAATATGAGAGGCCTTAAAAAAGAACAAATCAAAGAAATATGTAATATTTTATTTTGGGAAGTTATGACAAACGGAGAAAAGGTTCGGTGTACTGAGGTGAATAGGATAGAAAAAGGAAATAGCAAGGCTCACTTCCTGTCTCCCATTCTCAACGATTGCTAAAGAATAGCACCTTGGTTGCATCATCTTGCTGTTGTTGTTTTTTTCCCTCTCTATCTGATCAAAGGTCTGAGATGGAACTAATACAAGATCTACAACACACTTTAATATCAGTCAGGCTACACACACACACACTGGACACTTATCTATTCTATCTCAAGGCCATCAGACTGTTAAACAGGCACCACTAACATTGAGTGGCTGCTGCCAACACACTGTCATTGACACTGACCCAACTCCAGCCACTTTAATAATGGGAATTGATGGGAAATTATGTAAATATATCACTAGCCACTTTAAACAATGCTACCTTATATAATGTTACTTACCCTACATTATTCATCTCATATGCATACGTATATACTGTACTCTACATCATCGACTGCATCCTTATGTAATACATGTATCACTAGCCACTTTAACTATGCCACTTTGTTTACTTTGTCTACATACTCATCTCATATGTATATACTGTACTCGATACCATCTACTGTATGCTGCTCTGTACCATCACTCATTCATATATCCTTATGTACATGTTCCTTATCCCCTTACACTGTGTATAAGACAGTAGTTTTGGAATTGTTAGCTAGATTACTTGTTGGTTATCACTGCATTGTCGGAACTAGAAGCACAAGCATTTCGCTACACTCGCATTAACATCTGCTAACCATGTGTATGTGACAAATAAAATTTGATTTGATTTGATTTGACACACCAGGAAGAAGAAAGAATAGAAGATACAGTCAACAAAAAAGTCAGCCTGAAGGTTAAGGGCAGAAACAGGTGCATTCGTTGTTCACCCTGTTTTGTAAATATTAAGATCAAATCTGTTGCCCTTCCTGTTCCTCTGTCTGTTTTAAGGATAAATACCACCATGTGGCTCCTGGAATAAACACAGAAATGACGGAACCCCACCGGGGTTTAAAAACTATTCCAAATCTTTCAAAAACACAGAGAGCGTTTGATCCAACCTGGCCTGGAGTGTCAAATGTATGGGGATTGTAACTTTTGGAACTTGTCTATTGGTTCCATTGTGAGAGGCAAGCCAATTCAGGCACAGCTAAAGTTTCTGAAATAGATTAAATAGTGTTTGAACCAAGGTGTGGACTATAGCCTGGGAAATAGGACCAAACTAATGATAACAGACGTCAACGTCTATTCCACGTTGGTTCAACGTCATGACATTGAAACGACTTGGAACCAACCGTGATTCAACCAGTGTTTGCCCAGTGGGTTATATTTAGAGTGACGGCTACTCTATTATACTCTGTGACGTAAGAATGAAGGAACATATCGACCAATCCCATTTCAAGTAGCCTGTCTGCTCTGTTCCTCAGTTGGTTGTGCATTCCATTTGAGACTGTGCTTTTACCTCCCTGAATAGGTCAATCTGTCACCGTACCCTCATTATGGAGAAATGCAAACAAACCGTGAGCCGGTCCTGATGTTTGGACCTTTCACACACCAACACAGATTTGGGGGAATCACAGATGTGTACATGTGAGCTTTCTGTTGCATGCAAAGTGACTTAATGGTTGACAGGACATGCTCTGTCTGTGTGTCTGTGTGTCTGTGTGTCTGTGTGGCTGTGTGGCTGTGTGTCTGTGTGTCTGTGTGGCTGTGTGGCTGTGTGTCTGTGTGTCTGTGTGGCTGTGTGGCTGTGTGTCTGTGTGTCTGTGTGTCTGTGTGGCTGTGTGTCTGTGTGTCTGTGTGTCTGTGTGGCTGTGTGTCTGTGTGGCTGTGTGTCTGTGTGTCTGTGTGTCTGTGTGGCTGTGTGTCTGTGTGGCTGTGTGTGTCTGTGTGGCTGTGTGGCTGTGTGTCTGTGTGTCTGTGTGTCTGTGTGTCTGTGTGTCTGTGTGGCTGTGTGTCTGTGTGTCTGTGTCTGTGTGGCTGTGTGTCTGTGTGGCTGTGTGGCTGTGTGTCTGTGTGGCTGTGTGTCTGTGTGTCTGTGTGTCTGTGTGTCTGTGTGTGTCTGTGTGGCTGTGTGTCTGTGTGGCTGTGTGGCTGTGTGTCTGTGTGTCTGTGTCTGTGTGGCTGTGTGTCTGTGTGGCTGTGTGGCTGTGTGTCTGTGTGGCTGTGTGGCTGTGTGTCTGTGTGTGTGGCTGTGTGTCTGTCGTGGCTGTGTGTCTGTTCTGGCTGTGTGTCTTTCCTGGCTGTGTGGCTGTGTGGCTGTGTGTCTGCTGTGTCTGTGTGTCTGTGTGTCTGTGTGTCTGTGTGGCTGTGTGTCTGTGTGGCTGTGTGTCTGTGTGGCTGTGTGTGGCTGTCTGTGTGTGTCTGTGTGTCTGTGTGGCTGTGTGTCTGTGTGGCTGTGTGGCTGTGTGTCTGTGTGGTGTCTGTGGCTGTGTGTCTGTGTCTGTGGTCTTTGGCACTAGATTACATATATTTTCCATGCTGCTGGCCACATGGCCTGCTCTGGTGAAATATTAATTCCACTGATTGTGCAGTTCAATGTGCAGTTAAATGTACTTAACCACTGCCTATATATAAAATGACTGGGTCAACTTTGTTTGTTTTAGACTGTGTGTCAGGTGTAATAGGTAGACTAACACAAAGTAGTCTGTTGGCACTGTGTGGCTGTGTGGCACTGTGTGGCTGTGTGGCACTGTGTGGCAGGCTGTGTGGCTGTGTGTCTGTGTGTCTGTGTGTCTGTGTGGCTGTGTGTCTGTGTGGCTGTGTGTCTGTGTGGCTGTGTGGCTGTGTGTCTGTGTCTGTGGTTTACACTAGATTACATATATTTTCCATGCTGCTCCACATCCTGCTCTGGTGAAATATTAATTCCACTGATTGTGCAGTTCAATGTGCAGTTAAATGTACTTAACCACTGCCTATATATAAAATGACTGGGTCAACTTTGTTTGTTTTAGACGACAGGTGTAATAGGTAGACTAACACAAAGTAGATTTACACACACACACAAACACACACAGGCACGCACATGCACACGCACACACGCACACGCACACACACACACACACACACACACACACACACACACACACACACACACACACACACACACACACACACACACACACACACACACACACACACACACACACACATACACACACACACAAACAACAACAGGCACGCACGCACATGCACACGCACACGCACACGCACACACACACACACACACACACACACACACACACACACACACACACACACACACACACACACACACACACACACACACACACACACACACACACACACACACACACACACACACACAGTCTGTGAGATGTGCATTGCACCTGGAGTGTACCCCATTCTAAAAGGTCTCTACACGCATTTTCTATCACGCAAAGCAAATTGGTGCCAATGAGGAACAGTGAACAGTGTTTTAGTGAAAACACAGACTCCCACAGCCTCCACAGTAATTGGACCACAGTGTTTTAGTGAAAACACAGACTCCCACAGCCTCCACAGTAATTGGACCACAGTGTTTTAGTTACAACACAGACTCCCACACGCACACAGCCTCCACAGCAAGGGGACCACGGTGTTTTAGTTACAACACAGACTCCCACACGCACACAGCCTCCACAATAATTGGACCACAGTGTTTTAGTTACAACACAGACTCCCACACGCACACAGCCTCCACAGCAAGGGGACCACGGTGTTTTAGTTACAACACAGACTCCCACACGCACACAGCCTCCACAGTAATTGGACCACAGTGTTTTAGTTACAACACAGACTCCCACACGCACACAGCCTCCACAGTAATTGGACCACAGTGTTTTAGTTACAACACAGACTCCCATACGCACACACCTCCACAGTAATGGGACCACAGCGTTTTAGTTATAACAGAGAACAAACATGACACAACTACTAACAACACTGTATCTGATTTGGAGAGCTACCTAGGAAACAGGTTATTTATGGAGAATGATTCTATAATTTTATAATCTCAAAGCTTTTCTGTAGATCCTTTTGAAGGACCACAGGGTATTTTATTCCGGTTAGACATATTATATTGTTACAATTCCATCTGTGTTATTAATGTGTTAATTGACAAGACAAGTCTTCGGATGGGGCCACAGTGTCTCCTGACCCCTCCTGTCTCAGCCTCCAGTATTTATGCTGCAGTAGCCTATGTGTCAGTGGGCTAGGGTCAGTATGTTATATCTGGAGTATTTCTCCTGTCTTATCCGGTGTCCTGTGTGAATTTAAGTATGCTCTCTCTAATTCTTTCTTTCTTTCTCTCTCTCAGAGGACCTGAGCCCTAGGACCATGCCTCAGGACTACCTGGCATGATGACTCCTTGCTGTCCCTAGTCCACCTGGCCGTAATGCTACTCCAGTTTCAACTGTTCTGCCTGCGGCTATGGAACCCTAACCTGTTCACCGGACGTGCTACCTGTCCCAAAACTGCTGTTTTCAACTCTCTAGAGACAGCAGGAGTGGTAGAGATACTCTTAATGATCGGCTATGAAAAGCCAACTGACATTTACTCCTGAGGTGCTGACCTGTTGCACCTTCGACAACCACTGTGATTATTATTATTTGACCATGCTGGTCATTTATGAACATGAACATTTGAACATCTTGGCCTTGTTCTGTTATAATCTCCACCCGGCACAGCCAGAAGAGGACTGGGCACCCCTCATAGCCTGGTTCCTCTCTAGGTTTCTTCCTAGGTTCTGGCCTTTCTAGGGAGTTTTTCCTCGCCACCGTGCTTCTACAACTGCATTACTTGCTGTTTGGTGGTTTTAGGCTGGGTTTCTGTACAGCACTGTGAGATATTAGCTGATCTAAGAAGGGCTATATAAATACATTTGATTTGAAGTTCAATGAAGAGAGCTACCTCTGGAACAGTTGAGTCCCCATGGTGAGATAATTGAGAATAACAGACTAATTAAGTAAACTGTTCTTAAGTGACATGATGTCATACTTCAATCTTTTCCAAGACATCAACACCAGCCATATTAAAATACAATAGGCAACGGCATTATATAATAGATTAACTGGAGCGACACTCTCACTCACGGTTTTACCAAAAAAAAGATCTGTGCGCAAATCACACCCCAAAATATTCTAATGAGCCTCCTCCCTTACATTTGAATTATCACTAAAAGAACAAAGAACCCTTTTGTGAACTGGAAAGAACCATTGAAGGGCTCAAAGGGTTCTTTGAGTCATTATGTTCCCACATAGAACCTTCCCAAAGAACCCTTGAGGAACACCTCATTTGTTTGAGTATAGGGTCTAGGGTGCCATTTAGGACACACTCAGGAAGTGAATGGTGAGCAGCAGATTATGCTGTGTGGAGGTAGATAGCCTACGCACAATGAAGGGGATGCATGTGTCATGGTTCTATAAAGTCCCCGCTACGTTTCCTCCAGTTTGAGATTATCATAAAAAATCTTGCTGGAAGAAAATCAACCGATTAGCTGGGGTGGTGGGACAAGGGGGCCCGTGCCCCTTCCCTCTTCTCTCTCCCTGGACAGGGGATGTATACGGAGGCAGGGCACTGAACAGGACATAGGGAGACAAAGAGAGCTTCAAATAGGTACGTCATATAATATATGTCAAAGTGACTTACAGTCATGCATTCATTATACGTACGGATGGTCTCCGGAATCAAACCCACAATCTTCTGGGTGTAAACGCCATGCTCTACCAAGTGGACCATACAGGACCCTATTGTTACTTGTTGTGGGAAACTCTGTAAAATATCACTGTGTGTGTAGAATATGCCCCAGACACAGCCAAGAGGAATTGAAACAATGAACTGGGACTGGGAGCCCAGTTCATTGAAGACCTATAGAATGGTAGGGCTACAAGGGGAGTATGAAAGTAACAGTGCAGTAACAGGGAGGAATGAAGGGAAATAAAATGGATTCCCAGGATCATAACATTGAATGTCTGTCACTCCCCTGTGGTCTAACTCACCTCCATTGTCCCTTCCCCTTGTGTAAAGCTACTGACAGACCAGGGTTATCGGCTCAATTCATATTGGTCTAAATGTGGTGTGTGTCATGTTATGGTTAGTCGTGTATAGGCCAAATTAATAAGAACACATGCTTTTATTGTGTTTTATTGTTTTCCTCTCTCAGGGAAGATTATGATTGAGACAGCTTTAAAAACTAAGGTTCCACTTTATTTTAATGAGTGATTTGAGGAATATACTATTTCCTCTAGACCCATTAGTGAGCCACAGAGCCTATAGGAAAGACAGCCAACAACAATTCAAGTTTATGCAGTTCAGTAATTGGTAAAGAGCGAAAGAAGGAATATAAAACTCCATGTTTTAAACTAGAGGTGTTCATTTTAGTATTTAGTATTTTATTATGGTCCCCAATTTGCAGCAGCCAAGGCAGCAGCGAGTCTTCCTGTGGTCCAAAAAATGAAACAAAAGAACAAATAGAATACATACAATACATAATACACACTACCGGTCAAAAGTTTGGACACACCTACTCATTCAAGGGTTTTTCTTTGTTTTTACTATTTTCTACATTGTAGAATAATAGTGAAGACATCAACACTATGAAATAACACATATGGAATCATGTAGTAATCAAAAAAGTGTTAAACAAATCAAAATATATGTTATATTTGAGATTCTTCAAAGTAGCCACCCTTTGCCTTAATGACAGCTTTGCACACTCTTGGCATTTCCCTCTATATATACAGTGCCTTGCGAAAGTATTCGGCCCCCTTGAACTTTGCGACCTTTTGCCACATTTCAGGCTTCAAACATAAAGATATAAAACTGTATTTTTTTGTGAAGAATCAACAACAAGTGGGACACAATCATGAAGTGGAACGACATTTATTGGATATTTCCAACTTTTTTAACAAATCAAAAACTGAAAAATTGGGTGTGCAAAATTATTCAGCTCCTTTACTTTCAGTGCAGCAAACTCTCTCCAGAAGTTCAGTGAGGATCTCTGAATGATCCAATGTTGACCTAAATGACTAATGATGATAAATACAATCCACCTGTGTGTAATCAAGTCTCCGTATAAATGCACCTGCACTGTGATAGTCTCAGAGGTCCGTTAAAAGTGCAGAGTAGGCTACAGTACTGGGCTATTTAGCTAAAGAATCCTGTTTCGTGAGGGTATGCGGGAGACCGGGGTTCAATTCCCTGATGAGGAGGAAGGAGTAGACTGTCCTTGTAAATAAGAGTTTGTTCTTAACCTCTCTAGGGTATGTGGGACGCTAGCGTCACCTGGACAACATCCAGTGAGATTGCAGAGCGCCAAATACAGAAATACTCATTATAATAATTCAGAAAAGATACAACTATTTTACATAGGTTTAAAGATTAACTTCTTGTGAATCCAACCACAGTGTCAGATTTAAAAAATGCTTTACGGCGAAAGCACACCTTATGATTATTTGAGAACATAGCCCAGCAGACAAATCATTACAAACAGTAACCAGCCAAGTAGAAGAAGTCAGAAATAGAGATTAAATTAATCGCTTACCTTTGATGATCTTCATATGGTTGCACTCAGAAGACATTCATTTATTCAATAAATGTTCCTTTTGTTTGATAAAGTCTCTTTATATCCTAAAACCTCCGTTTTGTTTCAGCGTTTTCTTCAGTAATCCACAGCCTAAATAATCGATAATACTTCAACCGGAAAATAACGTTGTCAATATAAAAGGTAAACAAGAAAGACACTCTCTCGGTCGCGCGCATGGATAAACTCTGTGACACGGCAGGGTCCACTCATTCAGACTGCTCTAACTTCCTCATTTTTCAGAATACAAGCCTGAAAACATTTCTAAAGATTGTTGACATCTAGTGGGAGGGATAGGAACTGCAATTTGAGTCCGAAGTCAATGGATACTGTAATGGCATTGAATAGAAGAAAAAAAAGAGGGAAAAAAAGATCCTACTTCCTAAATGGATTTTTCTCAGGTTTTCGCCTGCCAAATCAGTTCTGTTATACTCACAGACACTATAACAGTTTTGGAAACTTTAGAGTGTTTTATATCCACATCTACCAATTATAAGCATATTCAATATCCTGGGCTTGAGTAGAAAGCAGTTTAATTTGGGCACACTTTTCATTCAAATTCCAAATGCTGCCCCCTACCCTAGAGAAGTTAACTTCTTCGATATAGGGGGCGATCTTTTTATTTTTGGATAAAAAATATATTTTGTCACGAAAAGATGCTCGACTATGCATATAATTGACAGCTTTGGAAAGAAAACACTCTGACGTTTACAAAACTGCAAAGATATTGTCTGTGAGTGCCACATAACTAATGCTACAGGCGAATCCAAGATGAAATTCCATACAGGAAGTGCCCCAGATTTTGAATGCGCTGTGTTCCAATGTCTCCTTATATGGCTGTGAATGCGCCAGGAATGAGCCTACACTTTCTGTTGTTTCCCCAAGGTGTCTGCAGCATTGTGACGTATTTGTAGGCATATCATTGGAAGATTGACCATAAGAGACTACATTTACCAGGTGCCCGCTTGGAGTCCTCCGTCGAAATTATTGCGTAATCTCCAGCTGCGTGCATTTTTACATTTGGTTCAGAGGAGAAACCAAACTGCCACGAATGATTTATCATCGAATAGATATGTGAAAAACACATTGAGGATTGATTCTAAACAACGTTTGCCATGTTTCTGTCGATATTATGGAGTTAATTTGGAAAAAAGTTCGGTGTTGTAATGACTGAATTTTCGGGGGTTTTTCTTAGCCAAACATGAACAAAACGGAGCGATTTCTCCTACACAAATAATATTTTTGGAAAAACTGAACATTTGCTATCTAACTGAGAGTCTCCTCATTGAAAACATCCAAAGTTCTTCAAAGGTAAATGATTTTATTTGAATGCTTTTCTTGTTTTTTTCTTGCTTTTCTTGCTCAATGCTATGCTAGCTATCAATACTCTTACACAAATGCTTGTGTAGCTATGGTTGAAAAGCACATTTTGAAAATCTGAGATGACAGTGTTGTTAACAAAAGGCTAAGCTTGTGAGCCAATATATTTATTTAATTTGATTTTCATGAATAGTTAACGTTGCGTTATGGTAATGAGCTTGAGGCTATGATTACGCTCCTGGATACAGGATTGCTCGACGCAAGAAGTTAACTGACTTGCCTAGTTAAATAAAGGTTACACTAAGAGCATAACATTTCTACACCCTAATTGTATAATTGTAGTCTAACCAATATCCAAACAGACATTCAGTGAATATAAACATCTCATTGACTAATCAAGACCCTGTGTTTGTCTCAGAGCAGCGCAAAACGCTGCTGAAATAGTTGTAGGCTTTTGATTCAAATCCTGTTGCTTCTAACTTCAATATGCTCTTTAAATAAATAAGACCTATATCACTTTTAACAGGACATTACTCAACACTAGTGAGACTCATGTCGCCTACGGTAAGCCTACAATACATTTAAAAAAATATGACGTGACTCTCCGCCAATAATTACATATAGAGGATTGGAGGATTCTAAATTAAAACCAAAAGCCGCCTCATGGGTCTCCCGGTGGCGGCCGACACGGGTATCAAACCTGCATCTGTAGCAACGCATTTTGCACTGCTGGAGCCCCCATCCACTCTGGAGCCCCCATCCACTCCGGAGCCCCCATCCACTCTGGAGCCCCCATCCACTCTGGAGCCCCCCACTCCGGAGCCCCCATCCACTCTGAACCCCCATCCACTCCAGAGCCCCCATCCACATCCACTCTGGAGCTCCCCATCCACTCTGGAATCCACTCTGGAGCCCCATCCACTCCAGCCCCAGAACCCCCATCCTGGAACCCCCATCCACTCTGGAAGATCCACTCCGGAGCCCCCATCCACTCTGGAGCCCACATCCACTCTGGAGACCACATCCACTCTCTGGAGACCCCCACTCTGGAGACCCATCCTCTGGAGCCCACATCCACTCTGGAGCCCACATGCACTCCGGAGCCCACATCTGGAGCCCCCATCCACTCCGGAGCCCCCATCCACTCTGGAACTCTGGAGCCCCCATCCACTCTGGAGCCCCAGAGCCCCCCATCCACATCTCTGGAGCCCACATCCACTCTGGAGCCCACATCCACTCTGGAGACCCCACATCCACTCTGGAGCCCACATCCACTCTGGAGCCCACATCCACTCCGGAGCCCCCATCCACTCTGGAGCCCCCATCCACTCTGAGCCCCCATCCACTCCAGAGCCCCCATCCACTCTGGAGACCACATCCACTCTGGAGCCCACATCCACTCTGGAGCCCACATCCACTCTGGAGACCACACTGGAGCCCACATCCACTCTGGAGCCCACATCCACTCTGGAGCCCCCATCCATGGAACCCCCCATCCACTCTGGAACCCCCATCCACCGGAGCCCACATCCACTCCGGAGCCCCCATCCCCGGAGACCACATCCACTCTGGAGACCACATCCACTCTGGAGCCCCCACTCTGGAGCCCACATCCACTCTGGAGCCCCATCCACTCCAGCCCCATGCACTGGAACCCCCATCCACTCCGGAGCCCCCATCCACTCCGGAGCCCCATCCACTCTGGAGCCCCCATCCACTCTGGAGCCCCATCCACTCTGGAGCCCACATCCACTCTGGAGCCCACATCCACTCTGGAGCCCACATCCACTCTGGAGCCCACATCCACTCTGGAGCCCCCCATCCAGCCCCCATCCGGAGCCCCCATCCACTCCGGAGCCCACATCCACTCAGGTGCCACCATCCACTCTGGAGCCCCATCCACTCTGGAGCCCCCATCCACTCTGGAGTCCACATCCACTCTGGGCCCACATCCACTCTGGAGCCCCATCCACTCCGGAGCCCCCATCCACATCCACTCGGAGCCCCCATCCACTCTGGAGACCACATCCACTCTGGAGCCCACATCCACTCTGGAACCCCCATCCACTCCGGAGCCCCCATCCACTCTGGAGACCACATCCACTCTGGAGACCACATCCACTCTCTGGAGACCACATCCACTCTGGAGACCACATCCACTCTGGAGCCCACATCCACTCTGGAGCCCACATGCACTCCGGAGCCCACATCCACTCCGGAGCCCCCATCCACTCCGGAGCCCACATCCACTCTGGAGCCCCCGTCCACTCTGGAGCCCCCATCCACTCTGGAGCCCCATCCACTCTGGAGCCCACATCCACTCTGGAGCCCACATCCACTCTGGAGCCCACATCCACTCTGGAGCCCACATCCACTCTGGAGCCCCCATCCACTCTGGAGCCCCCATCCACTCCGGAGCCCCCATCCACTCCGGAGCCCCCATCCACTCCGGAGCCCACATCCACTCCGGAGCCCACATCCACTCAGGTGCCACCATCCACTCTGGAGCCCCCATCCACTCTGGAGCCCCCATCCACTCTGGAGTCCACATCCACTCCGGAGCCCACATCCACTCCGGAGCCCCCATCCACTCCGGAGCCCCCATCCACTCTGGAGACCACATCCACTCTGGAGCCCACATCCACTCTGGAGCCCACATCCACTCCGGAGCCCCCATCCACTCTGGAGCCCACATCCACTCAGGTGCCCCCATCCACTCTGGAGCCCACATCCACAAAGTATCAAAATACAGAGGGGTGTTGGTAAAGGTATATTGTCCTGCTAATAGCCCATAATTATAATACTGTACATGGTGTCCAGGTCAGGATATCCAAAACATTTCTTAATTAAAGACTATCAGAAAGAATGTTGGTACTTATTCATTTTGAATGAGTGAGTCACTCAGCTTTATGTTGGTACCGGGCTATATGACTGAGTCACTCAGCGTTATGTAGGTGCTGCTATATGACTGAGTCACTCAGCTTTATGTAGGTGAGGAGGCTATATGACTGAGTCATTCAGCTTTATGTAGGTGAGGCTATATGACTGAGTCATTCAGCTTTATGTAGGTGCTGCTATATGACTGAGTCACTCAGCTTTATGTAGGTGGGGATATATGACTGAGTCACTCAGCTTTATATAGGTGCTGGGCTGTATGACTGAGTCACTCAGCTTTATGTAGGTGGGGATATATGACTGAGTCACTCAGCTTTATGTAGGTGAGGAGGCTATATGACTGAGTCACTCAGCTTTATGTAGGTGCTGCTATATGACTGAGTCACTCAGCTTTATGTAGGTGGGGATATATGACTGAGTCACTCAGCTTTATGTAGGTGAGGAGGCTATATGACTGAGTCACTCAGCTTTATGTAGGTGCTGGGCTATATGACTTAGTCAATCAGCTTTATGTAGGTGATATATGACTGAGTCACTCAGGTGAGGATATATGACTGAGTCACTCAGCTTTATGTAGGTGAGGCGGCTATATGACTGAGTCACTCAGCTTTATGTAGGTGAGGAGGCTATATGACTGAGTCACTCAGCTTTATGTGGGTGAGGAGGCTATATGACTGTGTCACTCAGCTTTATGTGGGTACTGAGGCTATATGACTGAGTCACTCAGCTTTATGTAGGTGAGGAGGCTATATGACTGAGTCAATCAGCTTAATTTAGGTGTCGAGGCTATATGACTGAGTCACTCAGCTTTATGTAGGTGCCGAGGCTATATGACTGAGTCACTCAGCTTTATGTAGGTGAGGAGGCTATATGACTGAGTCACTCAGCTTTATGTAGGTGCCGAGGCTATATGACTGAGTCACTCAGCTTTATGTAGGTGAGGAGGCTATATGACTGTGTCACTCAGCTTTATGTAGGTGAGGCTATATGACTGAGTCACTCAGCTTTATGTAGGTGCTGAGGCTATATGACTGAGTCACTCAGCTTAATGTAGATGTCGAGGCTATATGACTGAGTCACTCATCTTTATGTAGGTGAGGATATATGACTGAGTCACTCAGCTTTATGTAGGTGCTGGGCTATATGACTGAGTCACTCAGCTTAAAGTAGGTACTGAGGCTATATGACTGTCACTCAGCTTTATGTAGGTGCCGAGGCTATATGACTGAGTCACTCAGCTTTATGTAGGTGAGGAGGCTATATGACTGAGTCACTCAGCTTTATGTAGGTGAGGCTATATGACTGAGTCACTCAGCTTTATGTAGGTGCCGAGGCTATATGACTGAGTCACTCAGCTTTATGTAGGTGCTGGGCTATATGACTGAGTCACTCAGCTTTATGTAGGTGCTGAGGCTATATGACTGAGTCACTCAGCTTTATGTTGGTGCTGGGCTATATGACTGAGTCACTCAGCTTTATGTAGGTGCTGCTATATGACTGAGTCACTCAGCTTTATGTAGGTGGGGATATATGACTGAGTCACTCAGCTTTATGTAGGTGCTGGGCTGTATGACTGAGTCACTCAGCTTTATGTAGGTGGGGATATATGACTGAGTCACTCAGCTTTATGTAGGTGAGGAGGCTATATGACTGAGTCACTCAGCTTTATGTAGGTGCTGGGCTATATGACTTAGTCAATCAGCTTTATGTAGGTGAGGATATATGACTGAGTCACTCAGCTTTATATAGGTGAGGATATATGACTGAGTCACTCAGCTTTATGTAGGTGAGGAGGCTATATGACTGAGTCACTCAGCTTTATGTAGGTGAGGAGGCTATATGACTGAGTCACTCAGCTTTATGTGGGTGAGGAGGCTATATGACTGTGTCACTCAGCTTTATGTGGGTACTGAGGCTATATGACTGAGTCACTCAGCTTTATGTAGGTGAGGAGGCTATATGACTGAGTCAATCAGCTTAATTTAGGTGTCGAGGCTATATGACTGAGTCACTCAGCTTTATGTAGGTGCCGAGGCTATATGACTGAGTCACTCAGCTTTATGTAGGTGAGGAGGCTATATGACTGAGTCACTCAGCTTTATTTAGGTGCTGGGCTATATGACTGAGTCACTCAGCTTAATGTAGGTACTGAGGCTATATGACTGTGTCACTCAGCTTTATGTAGGTGTGGAGGCTATATGACTGAGTCACTCAGCTTTATGTAGGTGCCGAGGCTATATGACTGAGTCACTCAGCTTTATGTAGGTGAGGAGGCTATATGACTGAGTCACTCAGCTTTATGTAGGTGCTGGGCTATATGACTGAGTCACTCAGCTTTATGTAGGTGTCGAGGCTATATGACTGAGTCACTCAGCTTTATTTAGGTGCTGGGCTGTATGACTGAGTCACTCAGCTTTATGTAGGTGAGGCTATATGACTGAGTCACTCAGCTTAAAGTAGGTACTGAGGCTATATGACTGTCACTCAGCTTTATGTAGGTGCCGAGGCTATATGACTGAGTCACTCAGCTTTATGTAGGTGAGGAGGCTATATGACTGAGTCACTCAGCTTTATGTAGGTGAGGCTATATGACTGAGTCACTCAGATTTATGTAGGTGCCGAGGCTATATGACTGAGTCACTCATCTTTATGTAGGTGAGGAGGCTATATGACTGAGTCACTCAGCTTTATGTAGGTGCCGAGGCTATATGACTGAGTCACTCAGCTTTATGTAGGTGTCGAGGCTATATGACTGAGTCACTCAGCTTTATTTAGGTGCTGGGCTATATGACTGAGTCACTCAGCTTAAAGTAGGTACTGAGGCTATATGACTGTCACTCAACTTTATGTAGGTGCCGAGGCTATATGACTGAGTCACTCAGCTTTATGTAGGTGAGGAGGCTATATGACTGAGTCACTCAGCTTTATGTAGGTGAGGCTATATGACTGAGTCACTCAGCTTTATGTAGGTGCCGAGGCTATATGACTGAGTCACTCAGCTTTATGTAGGTGCTGGGCTATATGACTGAGTCACTCAGCTTTATGTAGGTGCCGAGGCTATATGACTGAGTCACTCAGCTTTATGTAGGTGTCGAGGCTATATGACTGAGTCACTCAGCTTTATTTAGGTGCTGGGCTATATGACTGAGTCACTCAGCTTAAAGTAGGTACTGAGGCTATATGACTGTCACTCAGCTTTATGTAGGTGCCGAGGCTATATGACTGAGTCACTCAGCTTTATGTAGGTGAGGAGGCTATATGACTGAGTCACTCAGCTTTATGTAGGTGAGGCTATATGACTGAGTCACTCAGCTTTATGTAGGTGCCGAGGCTATATGACTGAGTCACTCAGCTTTATGTAGGTGCTGGGCTATATGACTGAGTCACTCAGCTTTATGTAGGTGTCGAGGCTATATGACTGAGTCACTCAGCTTTATTTAGGTGCTGGGCTATATGACTGAGTCACTCAGCTTAAAGTAGGTACTGAGGCTATATGACTGAGTCACTCAGCTTTATGTAGGTGAGGAGGCTATATGACTGAGTCACTCAGCTTTATGTAGGTGCTGAGGCTATATGACTGAGTCACTCAGCTTTATGTAGGTGAGGAGGCTATATGACTGAGTCACTCAGCTTTATGTAGGTACTGAGGCTATATGACTGAGTCACTCAGCTTTATGTAGGTGAGGAGGCTATATGACTGAGTCACTCAGCTTTATGTAGGTGAGGCTATATGACTGAGTCACTCAGATTTATGTAGGTGCCGAGGCTATATGACTGAGTCACTCATCTTTATGTAGGTGAGGAGGCTATATGACTGAGTCACTCAGCTTTATGTAGGTGCTGGGCTATATGACTGAGTCACTCAGCTTTATGTAGGTGTCGAGGCTATATGACTGAGTCACTCAGCTTTATTTAGGTGCTGGGCTATATGACTGAGTCACTCAGCTTAAAGTAGGTACTGAGGCTATATGACTGAGTCACTCAGCTTTATGTAGGTGAGGAGGCTATATGACTGAGTCACTCAGCTTTATGTAGGTGCCGAGGCTATATGACTGAGTCACTCAGCTTTATGTAGGTGCGGAGGCTATATGACTGAGTCACTCAGCTTTATGTAGGTACTGAGGCTATATGACTGAGTCACTCAGCTTTATGTAGGTGAGGAGGCTATATGACTGAGTCACTCAGCTTAATGTAGGTGTCGAGGCTATATGACTGAGTCACTCATCTTTATGTAGGTGAGGAGGCTATATGACTGAGTCACTCAGCTTTATGTAGGTGCCGAGGCTATATGACTGAGTCACTCAGCTTTATGTAGGTGAGGAGGCTATATGACTGAGTCACTCAGCTTTATTTAGGTGCTGGGCTATATGACTGAGTCACCCAGCTTAATGTAGGTACTGAGGCTATATGACTGTGTCACTCAGCTTTATGTAGGTGAGGAGGCTATATGACTGAGTCACTCAGCTTTTTGTAGGTGAGGCTATATGACTGAGTCACTCATCTTTATGTAGGTGAGGCTATATGACTGAGTCACTCAGCTTTATGTAGGTGAGGAGGCTATATGACTGAGTCACTGAGCTTAATGTAGGTACTGAGGCTATATGACTGTGTCACTCAGCTTTATGTAGGTGAAGAGGCTATATGACTGAGTCACTCAGCTTTATGTAGGTGAGGCTATATGACTGAGTCACTCAGCTTAATGTAGGTGAGGCTATATGACTGAGTCACTCAGCTTTATGTAGGTGCTGGGCTATATGACTGAGTCACTCAGCTTTATGTAGGTGAAGAGGCTATATGACTGAGTCACTCAGCTTTATGTGGGTGAAGAGGCTATATGACTGAGTCACTCAGCTTTATGTAGGTGAGGCTATATGACTGAGTCACTCAGCTTAATGTAGGTGAGGCTATATGACTGAGTCACTCAGCTTTATGTAGGTGCTGGGCTGTATGACTGAGTCACTCAGCTTTATGTAGGTGGGGGCTATATGACTGAGTCACTCAGCTTTATGTTGGTGCTGGGCTATATGACTGAGTCACTCAGCTTTATGTAGGTGAGGAGGCTATATGACTGAGTCACTCAGCTTTATGTAGGTGCTGCTATATGACTGAGTCACTCAGCTTTATGTAGGTGAGGAGGCTATATGACTGAGTCACTCAGCTTAATGTAGGTGTCGAGGCTATATGACTGAGTCACTCATCTTTATGTAGGTGCTGGGCTATATGACTGAGTCACTCAGCTTAAAGTAGGTACTGAGGCTATATGACTGAGTCACTCAGCTTTATGTAGGTGAGGAGGCTATATGACTGAGTCACTCAGCTTTATGTAGGTGCCGAGGCTATATGACTGAGTCACTCAGCTTTATGTAGGTGCGGAGGCTATATGACTGAGTCACTCAGCTTTATGTAGGTACTGAGGCTATATGACTGAGTCACTCAGCTTTATGTAGGTGAGGAGGCTATATGACTGAGTCACTCAGCTTAATGTAGGTGTCGAGGCTATATGACTGAGTCACTCATCTTTATGTAGGTGAGGAGGCTATATGACTGAGTCACTCAGCTTTATGTAGGTGCCGAGGCTATATGACTGAGTCACTCAGCTTTATGTAGGTGAGGAGGCTATATGACTGAGTCACTCAGCTTTATTTAGGTGCTGGGCTATATGACTGAGTCACCCAGCTTAATGTAGGTACTGAGGCTATATGACTGTGTCACTCAGCTTTATGTAGGTGAGGAGGCTATATGACTGAGTCACTCAGCTTTTTGTAGGTGAGGCTATATGACTGAGTCACTCATCTTTATGTAGGTGAGGCTATATGACTGAGTCACTCAGCTTTATGTAGGTGAGGAGGCTATATGACTGAGTCACTCAGCTTTATTTAGGTGCTGGGCTATATGACTGAGTCACTGAGCTTAATGTAGGTACTGAGGCTATATGACTGTGTCACTCAGCTTTATGTAGGTGAAGAGGCTATATGACTGAGTCACTCAGCTTTATGTAGGTGAGGCTATATGACTGAGTCACTCAGCTTAATGTAGGTGAGGCTATATGACTGAGTCACTCAGCTTTATGTAGGTGCTGGGCTATATGACTGAGTCACTCAGCTTTATGTAGGTGAAGAGGCTATATGACTGAGTCACTCAGCTTTATGTGGGTGAAGAGGCTATATGACTGAGTCACTCAGCTTTATGTAGGTGAGGCTATATGACTGAGTCACTCAGCTTAATGTAGGTGAGGCTATATGACTGAGTCACTCAGCTTTATGTAGGTGCTGGGCTGTATGACTGAGTCACTCAGCTTTATGTAGGTGCTGCTATATGACTGAGTCACTCAGCTTTATGTTGGTGCTGGGCTATATGACTGAGTCACTCAGCTTTATGTAGGTGAGGAGGCTATATGACTGAGTCACTCAGCTTTATGTAGGTGCTGCTATATGACTGAGTCACTCAGCTTTATGTAGGTGAGGAGGCTATATGACTGAGTCACTCAGCTTAATGTAGGTGTCGAGGCTATATGACTGAGTCACTCATCTTTATGTAGGTGCTGGGCTATATGACTGAGTCACTCAGCTTAAAGTAGGTACTGAGGCTATATGACTGAGTCACTCAGCTTTATGTAGGTGAGGAGGCTATATGACTGAGTCACTCAGCTTTATGTAGGTGCCGAGGCTATATGACTGAGTCACTCAGCTTTATGTAGGTGCGGAGGCTATATGACTGAGTCACTCAGCTTTATGTAGGTACTGAGGCTATATGACTGAGTCACTCAGCTTTATGTAGGTGAGGAGGCTATATGACTGAGTCACTCAGCTTAATGTAGGTGTCGAGGCTATATGACTGAGTCACTCATCTTTATGTAGGTGAGGAGGCTATATGACTGAGTCACTCAGCTTTATGTAGGTGCCGAGGCTATATGACTGAGTCACTCATCTTTATGTAGGTGAGGAGGCTATATGACTGAGTCACTCATCTTTATGTAGGTGAGGCTATATGACTGAGTCACTCAGCTTTATGTAGGTGAGGAGGCTATATGACTGAGTCACTCAGCTTTATTTAGGTGCTGGGCTATATGACTGAGTCACTGAGCTTAATGTAGGTACTGAGGCTATATGACTGTGTCACTCAGCTTTATGTAGGTGAGGCTATATGACTGAGTCACTCAGCTTTATGTAGGTGAGGCTATATGACTGAGTCACTCAGCTTAATGTAGGTGAGGCTATATGACTGAGTCACTCAGCTTTATGTAGGTGCTGGGCTATATGACTGAGTCACTCAGCTTTATGTAGGTGAAGAGGCTATATGACTGAGTCACTCAGCTTTATGTGGGTGAAGAGGCTATATGACTGAGTCACTCAGCTTTATGTAGGTGAGGCTATATGACTGAGTCACTCAGCTTAATGTAGGTGAGGCTATATGACTGAGTCACTCAGCTTTATGTAGGTGCTGGGCTGTATGACTGAGTCACTCAGCTTTATGTAGGTGCTGCTATATGACTGAGTCACTCAGCTTTATGTTGGTGCTGGGCTATATGACTGAGTCACTCAGCTTTATGTAGGTGCTGCTATATGACTGAGTCACTCAGCTTTATGTAGGTACTGAGGCTATATGACTGAGTCACTCAGCTTTATGTGGGTGAGGAGGCTATATGACTGAGTCACTCAGCTTTATGTAGGTACTGAGGCTATATGACTGTGTCACTCAGCTTTATGTGGGTGAGGAGGCTATATAACTGTGTCACTCAGCTTTATGTAGGTGCTGCTATATGACTGAGTCACTCAGCTTTATGTAGGTACTGAGGCTATATGACTGAGTCACTCAGCTTTATGTGGGTGAGGAGGCTATATGACTGAGTCACTCAGCTTTATGTAGGTGAGGCTATATGACTGTGTCACTCAGCTTTATGTAGGTGCTGAGGCTATATGACTGAGTCACTCAGCTTTATGTAGGTGATGCTATATGACTGAGTCACTCAGCATTATGTAGGTGAGGCTATATGACTGAGTCACTCAGCGTTATGTAGGTGAGGCTATATGACTGAGTCATTCAGCGTTATGTAGGTGCTGAGGCGATATGACTGAGTCACTCAGCTTTATGTAGGTACTGAGGCTATATGACTGAGTCACTCAGCTTTATGTAGGTGATGCTATATGACTGAGTCACTCAGCATTATGTAGGTGAGGCTATATGACTGAGTCACTCAGCGTTATGTAGGTGAGGCTATATGACTGAGTCATTCAGCGTTATGTAGGTGCTGAGGCGATATGACTGAGTCACTCAGCTTTATGTAGGTACTGAGGCTATATGACTGAGTCACTCAGCTTTATGTAGGTGACGAGGCTATATGACTGAGTCACTCAGCTTTATGTAGGTGAGGCTATATGACTGAGTCACTCAGCTTTATGTAGGTGCTGAGGCTATATGACTGAGTCACTCAGCTTTATGTAGGTACTGAGGCTATATGACTGAGTCACTCAGCTTTATGTAGGTGAGGAGGCTATATGACTGAGTCACTCAGCTTTATTTAGGTGCTGGGCTATATGACTGAGTCACTGAGCTTAATGTAGGTACTGAGGCTATATGACTGTGTCACTCAGCTTTATGTAGGTGAAGAGGCTATATGACTGAGTCACTCAGCTTTATGTAGGTGAGGCTATATGACTGAGTCACTCAGCTTAATGTAGGTGAGGCTATATGACTGAGTCACTCAGCTTTATGTAGGTGCTGGGCTATATGACTGAGTCACTCAGCTTTATGTAGGTGAAGAGGCTATATGACTGAGTCACTCAGCTTTATGTGGGTGAAGAGGCTATATGACTGAGTCACTCAGCTTTATGTAGGTGAGGCTATATGACTGAGTCACTCAGCTTAATGTAGGTGAGGCTATATGACTGAGTCACTCAGCTTTATGTAGGTGCTGGGCTGTATGACTGAGTCACTCAGCTTTATGTAGGTGCTGCTTTATATGACTGAGTCACTCAGCTTTATGTAGGTGAGGAGGCTATATGACTGAGTCACTCAGCTTTATGTAGGTGCTGCTATATGACTGAGTCACTCAGCTTTATGTAGGTGAGGAGGCTATATGACTGAGTCACTCAGCTTTATGTAGGTGCTGCTATATGACTGAGTCACTCAGCTTTATGTTGGTGCTGCTATATGACTGAGTCACTCAGCTTTATGTTGGTGCTGGGCTATATGACTGAGTCACTCAGCTTTATGTAGGTGAGGAGGCTATATGACTGAGTCACTCAGCTTTATGTAGGTGCTGCTATATGACTGAGTCACTCAGCTTTATGTAGGTACTGAGGCTATATGACTGAGTCACTCAGCTTTATGTGGGTGAGGAGGCTATATGACTGAGTCACTCAGCTTTATGTAGGTACTGAGGCTATATGACTGTGTCACTCAGCTTTATGTGGGTGAGGAGGCTATATAACTGTGTCACTCAGCTTTATGTAGGTGCTGCTATATGACTGAGTCACTCAGCTTTATGTAGGTACTGAGGCTATATGACTGAGTCACTCAGCTTTATGTGGGTGAGGAGGCTATATGACTGAGTCACTCAGCTTTATGTAGGTTAGGCTATATGACTGTGTCACTCAGCTTTATGTAGGTGCTGAGGCTATATGACTGAGTCACTCAGCTTTATGTAGGTGATGCTATATGACTGAGTCACTCAGCATTATGTAGGTGAGGCTATATGACTGAGTCACTCAGCGTTATGTAGGTGAGGCTATATGACTGAGTCATTCAGCGTTATGTAGGTGCTGAGGCGATATGACTGAGTCACTCAGCTTTATGTAGGTACTGAGGCTATATGACTGAGTCACTCAGCTTTATGTAGGTGATGCTATATGACTGAGTCACTCAGCATTATGTAGGTGAGGCTATATGACTGAGTCACTCAGCGTTATGTAGGTGAGGCTATATGACTGAGTCATTCAGCGTTATGTAGGTGCTGAGGCGATATGACTGGAGTCACTCAGCTTTATGTAGGTACTGAGGCTATATGACTGAGTCACTCAGCTTTATGTAGGTGACGAGGCTATATGACTGAGTCACTCAGCTTTATGTAGGTGAGGCTATATGACTGAGTCACTCAGCTTTATGTAGGTGCTGAGGCTATATGACTGAGTCACTCAGCTTTATGTAGGTACTGAGGCTATATGACTGAGTCACTCAGTCAGCTTTATGTAGGTGCCG